>NC_057762.1:19116107-19416107 GCF_010389155.1 Erigeron canadensis | reverse complement strand
GCTGGATTGATGACTGCCCCGAAGAGATGTCTGTCATTCGGTTGGGCTGGAGGTGGGAGAGACCTCTAGAATAGGAATAAACTCTGCTGCTTTCTCCTGGTGGACATCCAGGTTAATCAAATAGTTATGATTGCTGTAAACAACAAAACATTAGCAACAACGAACCAAGTCGATCTTTAAAGTTTTTAATCATTTCCTAAGCCCCTGAAACACTATGTTTCATCGGCTCTAGAAATGCTATTAACTTTAACAATCGACTAGCAATGTCAATTCTTAAGTTTCTTGAACATTTTCTAAGCTCCTAGAACTCTTAGTTCTATCGGCTCTGAGAATATTATCAGCCTTAATTATTGACATTCAATGTCAAAATTAAAACTCTTAATCATTTTCTAAGCCCCTGAAACTCTTAGTTTCATCGGCTCTGAAAGTGTTATCCATTTTAATTAATGACATGCACTGTCAAGGTTTAAAGTCCTTAATCACTTTCTAAGCCCCTGAAATTCTTTGCTTCATCGGCTCTGAAAATGATTATACACTTTAAACCATGACAAATATGTTGAATGATACAACTATTTTATTTCTTGTGAAATAGAAACCATTTGTTTGCATATTCCGCTAAAATATTGTATAGTTTATCAAAGCAACATGTCGAAATTAAAACATTTATCAGTTTTACTCAAGAAGTGAGACCACTTTTCTCAAAAAAAAAAAATTTTTTTTAAAAACATGATGAAGTTTTAATAACCGACAATATAAGGTACATGTCCTTCCTAATTTGACTAAGTAAGAATTTTCCCGATTTGAAAATTTTATAAGTCCTAGAATCGACAACTTCCTTATACACAAACATATGGTGACAATACACACATATGGTGTCGGGTTTGACTAGTCAATACGAGTCGCGTTTCATAAAAAAATGTAATTTAAAATTTTCTAAGTCATGAAACACGCATATGGAGCCACAACACGCAAATGGTGATAAACGCGCAAATGTGTGTGTTTGGCAACAAGAACTCGCAAAGGGTGTTGACTTGGTCAAATGCGTGTTCTTTATGATGACATCATCACAAACACGCAAAACTGGATGCTTTTGAATTTTGAGGATCTAGGCTTAAAAGAACACGCAGATGAACAACACGCATATGGCTCAAGAACACGCATATGGCTGTTCATCTTTCTCAGAACTCAATCCAGTGTTTTGAACATTAAAACTCATGAAAATGGCATCAAAAGTTTCTTAAATGCCCAATTTACACAGTTTAACGTTCCATATCTTTGTCCTTTTCATGAATCTAGTCCTTTTTAGTGATTTTATAACCGAAAATAAAAACCCTAAATCTTGACATTTGAATCTGAAAAATGGACTTAGAAATCTTGTTAATCAATTACCTTTGTTCAAGAAGTGTTAATGTTAGAGTTTATGATATCTAGAAATACAAACAACAAGCTTTTGTGAATCGAAGGAAAAGTCGAGCAAAGTGTACAAGGAACGCACAAATGGAGAAAAGGAGGAACACGCAAATGTTTGTTTCGGATGAAACACAAAATGTGTGTTTATTTCCTTTTATAAACAAACAAACACGCAAACCCTAGTCCACTAAAACACGCATATCCGACCCACTTGGTTAAACATACATATTGGCCCACTTTGCCAAAACACGCATATCAGCCCACATGGTCAAACATGCATATAGGTCCAACTAGATGAAATACGCATATAGAAGCCCTTCGACACAAACAAGCAAATCAAACTAGTGTAAGATACACAAAGTTAATCCCACTTGACTGCAATATGCATTATTAGCCCGTTTTGCTTAAGACGTACATATGAGTCCACTTGGTATGGTTTGTATATAAAACATAACCTATCTTTCTTCGATTCAAGGAACCTTGACTCAGAAAGAATCAACTTTCACAAACTTGATTAACACATTAAAATTCACACAGAATTTTACTGAACCCGATATGATTAATGAAAAGAATTCTTTAGAGAACATGATGAAAGTAATATAAACCACTGTTTCACATTAACATTATCATATTTTTCTCAATAAAGAAATTCTTCATGATTGTCGCTACTTAATCATTTTCGCAATAAAAGAACATTAAATTATGACCCATTATGACAATAATTAATGAAATTTAATGCATCATCTTTAAGCGTTTAACAATGACAGCCATTGGACACACACAATGCTATAAAATAAATTCAAATACAACAAAAATACATGATACAGGATTGATCACCCTCATACAATCTCTCTATCATTATTTTCGTCTCTGTTTGAATTTAGCTGAGTTGTTGATGTGTAAGTATACTCTGCTTCCATTTTAAGTTTGAGATTTCTCCATTCCGGACTGGATAGACTCAATTTTCGTATACTTTGGAGATCTTTCATCTTGTCGGTTGACACACATCCAGATAAGATAAATAAAACTGCAACCACATCAGCGAACTCATGAGATCTCTGCAACACATGCATTTTCCTCAAAAAGAAATAACTAAATTCTGAAAACACTTAAACAGATTTAACTGATAATATACAGTAGATTCTCACACTTAAGATTAGAATCTAAACAATTATCAAGTTATCTCATACAATAAGCATACTTAATTCAATTATTCTTAACAAACTGCAAATCAAAATATCTTGTCAAATACATCAATTAAATGATTCCGTTTGACCCATTTTGACCGAAACCATAAGTATCCAAACTTAATTTTCCGTGCACTTTCAAAACAAGACCTAATTTGAGGCGTACACAACACACTCAAATTCATGCCTTTAATTTACACATCTTCCTCTTCACGATGCACTTTTTGTCTTGCGTTCACTAAGAACACAATCTGTAAGTCCTTCTGGAACCCGAAAAACCCTAATAATTGTTGTCTCTCGTGCAATGATTCTTGAGAGATAAGAACTAAGGGTTTCTCATTCCAGTTAACTGGACTAGAACCTCAAAGTGTGATCGAGTAAAGGCACCCATTTTTCTCAAAATTGTTCCTTTATAATTATATTATAAATCTACTTTTATGAGACTTGCACTATGATTTACAAAGATAAAAAATAACAAATAAGTAAGATAACCCACTATGTTATCTAATGAAGGTGTGCCTAGAACTCAGTCACCGATAACCATAATATCATGATCTTCCTTGACTGCGTTCTTTGCACAAAAGATAAACACCTAGTTGCTGAACGGTACCCAAGCCTCAGTAGACTTGAATTTACCGTCTTTATCTTTTACTGAGACATTTGTCCAATATCCATCACTCTTTGTTGGAGTTCTAGACTTTGAAGTCTGTCTCTTGTTTCTTGGACACCCTCTCTGGAGATATCTCAATCTTTCTCCTTGGACTCTGCTTTAGAAACAAGGATGAACGACCAGTTTTAACCGTTCCAGTGAATCGATCATAGAAATATGTATCATCATTACCCACACGATTGAAAACTTCTCGTTTTGGAGTGGAGTTCCTTTTTGGTATTTTGGCCTGAGCTTGACTGCCATCTGAAGGTTTCTTAGGAGATACACTTCTTGGCTCTCCTTGCTCCTTAGCAACATACCTTGAGGAATTTCTAGGAGATCCACTATGTGAGGGTGAATTCCTTTGAGAAATTCTTTTGGGAGAAACACTTGTTGACCTTTCTTCAACTTGTTTTCCTTATTGTTCCTCAATTGAACTTGTGCATCTTCAATATCCTGGTCACTTGAGTCATTAGACAGCCTAGACTTGCTGAATTTGCCCTTCGGTGGACACTTGCTTGCTACGTGTCCCTTTTCTCTACAAATGAAGCATGAGATTCTGTTTATGGATTTTTTTGATCTACACTTTACAGGACTTAGTGTATTTTCAAAGTGCATTCTCTTCATAAGATTCTCATGTTCAGAAGTCTGGGTTTGAGGACTGGATCTTTTTCTTGTCATGATTTTGTCACTTGATGCTTCCTTAGTGAAGACTGACCCTAACTTCCTTTCTCCATTCTGCTTTGTAGATTCTGCAATCAAGGACGATGTTCCCGTTTCTTGTGCAAAATTCTCTGAGCAATGAGTAGAAACTTGATGATACTCAGACTTTTGAGATTCTGATAGATAGTTTATCATACATCTCATATCTCGCATTTTATTGAGTTTCCCATTTAGGTGAGTAATTTCATTTTTGGAATCTACAAGCTCCATTTGTTTTTCAGTAAGTTTCTTAGATATCTTTCCTGAATTTTCTTGACATAGCAACTTTCTAAGAATTACTTCTCTCAGTTCTTCTTTCATAGCAGTCAACTTTCCCTGATCTGCTTTAACTTGCTTCTTTAATTCTCCTTTCTTATGGGTTAGCATTGCAACTTGTTGTCTGAGATGTGACCTATCATTAGTTGTGTCATCAAGTAACTTTTTTGTGTCTCTTGCACAAATTTGAAGATTGTTGATTTCTGAAGATCGCACATTTACGAAATTGCAAATGTTCACCAATTCATGAATTCAAACTTCTACTTGTTGGTCAGGTACATCTAGCTTGGAAATGAAATCAATAAGTTTATCTGTATCAAGTCTTTGAGGAATTTCCACCTTTTGCCAGCCTTTATCTTCACATGATTCTAATATCTCATCATCTTCTGAAAGAATACTTGTGTCAAGAATTTTGTTCTTTTCAAGTTCTACCTCTGAATAATAATTTTGTTCTTGTCTAATAGGAACAGTAGAACCTTCAGACAAAAGAGTAAATTCAATGGCACTCATATCCTCCTCATCATCTTGTTGATGATGACCTTCATTTTCGACTGTCATGGTGTAGTCTTCCTCAGGAAATTCTTCATTCTCATCAGTGAATAATCTACATTGTCCACATAATCATCATCTTGACAAGAATCATTGAAATCATCGGTAACAACAATGTCTGAGCAAATCTCTGTAAGATATGCATCATCTTCTTCATTGACTTTGAGACTCCAGTCATATGACTTGTCTTGTTGAATTATCAAAGCTCTTGAATCACTTTGTTCATTCAAACTTTGATTTTCTTTAGATCCATCGGTATATGACTTTTTCCTCGAGTGGTTTGAAGATGAATGTACGGTTCCACCTTGATTAAAGTTTTGATGAGTCACAGATGACCTATCATTCCTCCTAGGTCTCTGGCATTCCCTAGCAAAGTGTCCAAGACCCTCACAGTTGTAACACTTGACTTTTGACTTGTCGAAACTCTACTTGGAACCAAAGTGTCCACAACCTTTTTCCCTGTTCTTGCCAAGAATCATTTAGTCCTAAGAGTCAACATGGCCATTTGCCGTTGTAGATCTATTTCTTCTAGATCCAAATGATCAATTTGCTCATAGTCTTCCTCTGTAAGACTAGGGTCTTGAACCTTTCCTTGGATAAGCTGTTCATATGATGTCACGAATGACGCAAGAACTGGTAAGTGACAATCTGCACATTTTGCACTTATAGGCTTGGTGGAACAAGTACTGGAAGTAGGATATTCACGATTGCCTAAATTGTTGCTCTGACTCGAAACAAGACATATGTTCCCCTCAGAGTCAACAGAGATCCTTTGTAAGTTGACATCTTCACTCATGAAAGCCTTGGTGCTTTCATCAGGAGAACTTATACTTACATTGATCGAAGGCCTACCGTAATAAAGCTCGGGAATTTGATCATTATTATATCCTGCTTCCCTCCTCTTTTGTTTCATTTCTTGTCCCCTGAACTTAGCAACTATTTGAATTAGAGACATGCCGTTGAAATCTGCTTTCTCTTGCAAAGTGGTAATATAGTGATTCCACTTTTCTGGCAAAGAGCTCAAAAATTTCTCGACCTTCTCTTCCTCAGAGTACGTAACCTCAAATGCTTGCAACTCTTCTAGCAAATGATAATATCGTATAATTAGTTGATCTAAGTTTTCACTTCTTAACCCATTAAACACATTATACTGATGCTTTAGAAGGTCTTTTCTATTCTTTTTAAGTGTTTCATCCCCTTCACAATGATTTTTTAATGATAACCATAGTTCTTTAGATGTATTAAATCCGTTTAACAAATGTAGTATATCTTGTGGCAATGACATTTTTAAGCATGAAAGCGTCTTTTTCTTTGCCTCATATAATTTTTTATCGGATTCACTCATATCTTGATAAGCATAAACTTTGGTTACACCACTGTCCTCATATGTTGGGGCTTTATATCCTTCAGTCATACAAGTCCACATTCTAATATCGGTGAATTGCATAAAGGATTCAAATTGACCGTTCTAAGAAAAGTATTAGTCTATGATCATTAGCTTGGGTGGTGAATTACCCTTACCAGTCTCATGGTCCATTAGTATTAATTGGTTCAACTTATAAACACACAATACTTACCCAAGAACATGCAAACTAGGAACACGCAAATGAAACACGCAAAAATGTAGGAGCACGCAAGATCCAGGAACATGCAAATGGTCTAGGAACGCGCAAATCTGAGAACACGCAAGCTAGGAGAAACACACAAAATTCAAGAAACACACAAAGTTTCAAGAACACTCAAAATTTCAAGAACAAGCAAAACACAAGAACACACAAAAGCCTTGGTAATATCGAAACGCGCATGAAAGGTGCTAGTGTTCAAGAACACGCATAGTACACTTTACAAGAACACATAAACACCACTTTCTCACAATTGGTTAGATCCCAAGCCCGATATTGGTCAAGGATACACAAGATTATGAGAAAATGTTACTAGGATATAGATTAATCAATATTTGGCAACAAGTTTGAACCTTTCTTCCAAAAACGTACCCAAAGATTAACTATTACCTAACACGTAAGTAAAGGAATACCACAAAACCGTTGTCAATCTCTAACCAAGGTTATGAAAACCTGTGGCTCTGGATACCAGTTGTAAGTCCCTCGGGTCTGTACTATTATCTAACCAGATTTCGACTTAAGGATATGTCGAGGTGCGGAAATTCCTCGAGATAACCCACGGTTTATATATCTACCTTTAGATGATATATATACCACTATATATATAGATCTTTTACGTGATAATAAACACCCGGGAACGGCTCTCCGGACACACCTTACCTAACACAAGGTAACTTGCAATCTACAAGTCGTTGGGGGGGGGGCGGGTGTGTGTTTGCGGTTCGTGCACGAGACGAGTATTACCTACAAGATCAACCGTGCGTGTTGTTGGTTTTCTCTCTCTAGGATTTGCTCATTTCTCTTGTAGATGCAGATTCGTTGTGACAATCGCAACATAGATTTGATTATTGTTTATGTTTTAGGAACTATGTTTGTAATTATTTAAATAAGAACTTGTGTTGATATTTCATGATTACGTTTGAACTTCAATATTATATCTGTTTGTGTTTTGTATTGTGTTTGTGTGTTATATATTGTTTTGCAGGTACAAGAACATAGAATCAAGGTTTATAAGTGTCGTAGAACACTTGAACGATGATTGTATGTTATGTACGAGCCAAACGAAGCTAAACAAAGAGCCAAAGGGTCGCCCCTCGTGCTGACGTCATCAGCATGTAGGAACAACCTCGTGCTGACGTCAACACGAGGCAAGTCGATTGGTTTATTGTTTCGGGCCTAATCTTTGATTAAGGCCTAAGCCCACACGATCCAATACATAACTAGTATAAATACAAGACCTAATGTACGGAATTAGGTTAATCGTTTGGAAAATCTTAGAAGATATTCACGAAATTATGAATTAAGGTTAATTGTTCCTTCGTGTGATCTCCTACATGAACCACAAGCCTTGTGCATCTCCTTGGGTTGGTTAATTGCTCATTAATAGGGTACCTTACATAACGAATCATGTATTATTACGATCCATGCAATAATAGGGTACCTTACAAGTGGTATCAGAGCCAGGTTGATTACCAGAAGGTTTAAGATCGTTTGATTTGCTATTGTTTGCAAATTCGATTCGAAATTCGTGTTTAAAGGTTTTTTTTCGTGCTCTTCTTCGTGTCACTTCGTGCTTACGTCAGCACGAGGTGAACTTCGTGTATTGCTTATGTCAGCCGTCAGTTCGTGTCACGTGTGCCTCGTGTGACTTCGTGTGTCACCTCGTGTCACGTGTAACTCGTGTGACTTCGTGTCTCAGTACCTCGTGTCACATGAAATTCGTGTGACTTCGTGTGACGTGCACATCGTGTGACTTCGCAACATACAATTTCTTATTATTTCGTTTGATTTGATTTTCAAAAGATTAGAAATGACAACTATACCAGCTGCCGCAAATTCTCCTAATGCTCTACTTATCCGCCAGATGATCATGCATGATCATGAGGTTGGTCGTGGAAACACACCTCCAAAATTGTTCCGTATGGAAAATTATTGGATGTGGAAGAGACGTTTTGAAGACTACATTCGTCTCACCGACATGGAAATGTGGCTTGTGATAACTCAAGGTTTTGATTGGCCTTCGTATGAGAAGAATGGAGTGATCGGTAGGTATACTTATGTTGATATGCCGATTGAAGAACGTAAAAGATACGCAATTGAGGGAAAGGCTTTGTCCACTCTTACTATGGCCTTGCCTCAAGATAGTGTACACCTGTTCAAAAAGTACACCACTTCAAAGGATTTATGGGACACTCTTGAAAGATATTGTGAGGGCGATGTAACCTTGAAAAAGAATCATATCAACTCCTGAAGCGCCAGTATGAAGCCTTTAATGGACTGAAAGAAGAATCTCTTGACGAGATTATTATTCGATTCAGTCATTTGACCACTGAGTTGTCGTATTTTGAGGTTGTTTATCCTCAAACTGAGCTAGTTGATAAGTTTTTGGACTCATTGCCTAAGACATGGACTGATTATGTTCATCAACTTCAAGATGATCAGGAATACAGTACATGGGACTTTGAAAAGGTAGTTTCCAAGTTGAAGAACAGAGACATGAAGAGAAGAATTAAAGATACTCACTTGGATTTCACACAAGATCCATCTTTATATCATGCTAAGTCTGTTCATTTAGCAAGTTCTAGCTCGGGAGACAATGCATTTCTAAGTGGTGCAGAAGCTACACCAATAGTAGATGCTGAAGGTATTGTTGGATATGTTGCTTATGACAATGCACATGCGAATGTTAAGAGCAATGTACAATCTTTCCACTCTATGCCAATGAGTATGAGTTCTGCAGAAGGTAAAATGAGTGTTTACTCAGCCTTTTGTAATGCTCATGAAGCATTTATCGGAGGAAAGATTACTGATCCTGCAGTAACTGATGAGGATTACAATCAGATAGATCCTGATGATTTGGAAGAAATGGATCTACAATGGCAGCTAGCTATGCTCACTATTTAGGTCAGAAGATTCACTCAGAGAACTGGGAGACCTATAGGTAATGGCACTAAAGGCTTTGACAAATCCAAGGTGAAATGTAATAACTGCGATGGATTTGGTCACTTTGCAAGAGAGTGTCAACGACCTAAGAAAATTGATAATACCGTTGCTGGTCGTCAAAATTACAATCAAGGCGGTATTACTCCGAGTAATCATAAAACGCAAGCAATGATTACATATCCAGCTACTCCACAACAGCCAGTTTCGTCACCATTTTCGGAGTCAAAGGCTGTTGTTGTTCAGAATCCGGATGGTACTTATCAATGGGATACACAATCCGATGATACCTCGAATCTTGCCTACATGGTAGAATTATATGATGAGGTAGCTGCAACAATTGATTATGCTGTATACTCAAGTGAAGAAAGTGCATCTAAGATAGTTTAGAAGAATGTATGTAATGTTGATGAGACTGTAAGATCTGAGAGTGAACAAATGACAGTAGTGAAAGCATCTGAAGAAAAGGAAGAGTCATCGAGTCCTGTTGATGACATTTCTATGAAGAGCATTGAAGAACAAATGAAGAACTTCGTGATACCTGAAGGTATGACAACTGAAGACTTTGTTGCATACATGGCAGATTGCAAGGCTGCAGATCAGAAGGTATCTTGTTCGTTGTCTTCTATAATTGACGTTTGTTAAATGGTGTCAGATTTGAAACTTGAGGTGTTTATTTTGAATAAGTCAGTTATTAACTTAACTAGTCAGAACAACATGTTTAAAAAGGAAAACGACTCTTTGTTTGCCAAAAATTCTGGATTGGTAAAACAAGAAAGTCTTTATCAAGATAAGATTCGTGCATCTGATAAGGATATTCTTGCATTAAAAGAAAAATTAAAAGAGTCAGTCTTGATGGAAAAAGTGGGAAATGAACAATACGCTCAACTAACTGAAGACTTTTCTAAAAAGGAGAAAGAATTGGTTGATGCAGAGTTGGAGATAGTTAAGCTTAATACAAGACTAGATCAAATTAGGGGATCTGATTAAATAAGATCAATGCAGATGCAAAAACCTGTACCACGGGATTCAAAAGACAAAAGTGGTTTGGGTATGAGTTATAATGAGGTTAGAGGTCCATTCAATGATAATTATACTGAGTCTCTGTAACAACCGTCCCAGAAATGTTCTATTTAAGTCCTTGAAAATGTACATATGCCACTAAATCGGTCAGACAGTCTAATTTATATGAGTTATAGACGTACTTTAGATGTTCATTATGTGCTTATGTGAACTTCAAATTGATCTAAATATTGTTATTGTTCGATGAGTTTGTGATTACATTCAATAATATAGTAAGTTCGGTTCACAAATATCACAAGATCGTTAAAGAGCTCAGCTCAATTTAATTGCAAAATGGTCCTTGTAGTTGTGAAATTTGCACTTTTATGGTAAGGTATAAAAAGAAGTGTAAACCCAAAAAGATTTCTATTCTTCACCACCTTCATCACCTCCACACACTCACCACACCAAGAAACACACACATAAGAAATTCTTTGATTTCGTGATTGTTAGATCGAATCGTTGATATCATTAGCTTCCTTGTAATCATCTAAACATATTTCTGAAACTGATTTTGAGGTAACAACAACGTATTTTGTGATTTTGATCAAATTAAGTTCAAACTTTCCAACTATATGTTCTTGATGATTTGGTCGATTTTGATGTCAAAAACGTGTTAAAGAACAATGGGTTTATGTTTAAATAAGTCTAGTAACTGTTTTGGCGATCAAATTTGGGTCGTAACATGCCTTAATCTTCAAAACTCGTAATTTGTTAAGTTCAGTGTTATGTCCGTATGCCTTCTGCATCAAACGAAATTATCTTGTTCAAAACGAATTTAGTCCAACGAACTTAAGGTTTAACTTCGTTCAGTTCAGTCCAACGAATTTAATGTCTAACTTCGTTCAGTTCAGTCCAACGAATTTAATGTCTAACTTCGTTCTGTTCAGTTCAACGAATTTAATGTCTAAATTCGTTCAAGTTCAGTTCAAACAGACTTAAGGCTCACCTTCGCTCAGTTCATGTACGTAAAGTTCAGTTAAAACTATTTTGAGTCAAAATGTTCAAAGGACCAAATCATCAGTTCACCAAGGACATTTGTGATTTGAATAATCACTTAGACTAATACATGTACTGCTATATGGTTATTATGTGCATAGGAGTTCGGCAAGGCGTGATTGGGTCCCGATAGATATACTTATCTATCTTTGTACTTGTTCACTGTACCAGTTCTATATATTGTACCAGATCACTGTGAGTTCACTTATTCCCCCTTTCGTACATTTTTAAAGTTCTTTATCGGGGACTGAAAAGCATGAAAACTATTTTGCACTTATATATATATACAGACTTATATATATATATTCTCTTGACTGTACTACGTACTATTTTGAGACAGACAGACTATTTACGTACAGACAGACTATTTATGTTATGATACTTATTTTCTTAATGTGTGTTCTAGATCTTGAATGGGCAGGATCTTGAATACATACTGTTATGTACTTATTTTATGTATGAGGCCTAAGACTTACTGCTATCAATTCATCTCCCACCAGTTCTGGGAATGGACCGTAGGTATATGGACAACGCTGTTAGGGTAGGCCCATCCTCATTCTCCTCAGGCCAGGAGAATGCATATTACCTAGACTTATTGATCACCTGTTCTGATCACATGCTCTGGTCACCAGTTCTGACCTAGCTCGTACTTATATACTTTCTGATTGCATGAGTTCCCTGATTTATCATAGCTCGTTATGGCCAAGCGGATTAGCAGTAATAATAGACATACATATTAAGTACATTACAGATTCTAAACTATTGTTATTACAGCAAGGTACATTTGACAGCCGTACAGACTATATAACTTGACTTTTATACATACCAGTACTATGTATATTTATAAAATACTTTATGTGAATCTCACCAACTACTTTCGTAGTTGACCTTTGAACTTACATGCTTTTCAGGCTAGGTACTAGATCTTTAGCATAAGAGTCTCCCGTTCTAAGCTCATCCTTTTGGTGACGGTTTGTGCATACAAGTCCTGGAGCTACGAAGGCCTTATTACTATTCTAGCTCAAGTACTGTTCTATGGGACAATTGTTCTGTCCTATGAATTTGGCTATTCTGATTTAGTTATATTCTGTAATAACATTTGTACTTCTGATCTAGACTTAATTATGATCCGTAATGACTTTGTTCTCTTGATCTTTGATTAATCTTAATGGCTGTGTTGAACTTGTACTGTGTGCATTTGTGCTTGTCTGTGCACCCCGTGTATTCCGCTTTAGCGGGGTGTTACAGTTGGTATCAGAGCCCATGGTTATAGTGAACACCGATTTTTTCCCTAAGGAAAACTTGAGCTATAACTTGATTCCACTCTGAGGTGATCCTTTGATGACCGGTTTGAGTAGTAGGTACTTTTATCATAATTATATGTAACCTGATCAACTACATATAACTAAGATAAAAGCACCTAGGACCTCAAGGTGTGTTATGGAAGGTGTCATCCAATTCCTAGAGCTCAATTAGGAACCTTGTTCAATATCGTTCATGTTCATTTGTTCTCTTCTGGTTCATTCGTGCTTGAAAGACTTACGTACTAGTACATCATCTATAGGCCTTAGAGCTTATACGATTATAGGTCCTTGACGTACGACCGACGACTGTTTTATTTATATAACGTACTATCAATGATCATTGTATATACGCACCACGTGCTTGGAGTTACAGACTTATACGAATCGTAATCAAGTTCTTATTTCTATCTTTTAGGGGCATAAGGAAGAATGCCGCCTAAGAGAGGGAGAAAGCCAAGAGCCGTACCCACTGCCGAGACCGTTGTTGAGCCCGAACCTCAACCTAATACTACTATCAACTTTACTCTGGAAGATGTAGCAGATCTTATCACCAACCGCATGAATGCGATGATACCCAACATTGCTACTCAAGTCGCTCAGATGTTAGCGATCCCGTTGACTGAAGGCACCAAGAAGACGCAGGAAGAACAAGAGCAGAACCAAGTAGTGCACAGTGATTCTGAAGGTGCCAGTCAGATTAACACCAAAGTTGCTGTTGAGGGCAGAGTTACCCGCAACAGAGGTTGTTCATTCAGAACCTTCACTCAGTGCAAACCCCCAGTTTATACCGGAGAAAAGGGAGCTTCGGAGTTGTTGATGTGGTTTGAGAACATGGAAGAGGCTCTATATCACACAGAGACTGCAGAGGAGAAGATGGTTGAGCATGCCACTAGTCAGTTCGATGGTGCTGCCAGGTCATGGTGGACTGGCGTTGTTTCTACTGATGGCAGAAAGGCTGCATATGCTCACACTTGGGAAGAACTCCAGAAGATGATGAGAGCTGAGTTCTGCACCAAGGATGCATTGCAAGAATTAGAGCAGGAGTTTTGGGACTTAAAGATGAAGGGAACGGAGATTGGGAAGTATATCTTGAGGTTCAACGAGCTTGCCAGACTTGTACCACATCTAGCATCTACTGAGGAGAAGAAGATTGATCGCTTTATCTGGGGTTTGATCCCAGAAGTTCGTCGTGCTCTCACTAGCAAGGGTCCTAAGACTATGTCCAGAGCCACTGTATTGGCTAAGACTTTGACCAAGGACATCATCAGATCCGGAGATGTGTTGGAGAGTGATGAGAAAGGAAAGAGAAAAGCTGAAGAGGTTGTTGAGAAGAAAGTTGAGCCCCCAAGTAAGAAGGGGAAGATTTTGAAGAATTATGCTGTGACAACAGCACCTGAGCCGCCTAGGTATTCTGGAACCGCTCCTAAGTGTTCCCAGTGCTATCTTCACCACACTGGTGCTTGTCCCACCTGTTACAAGTGCCAAGGCATTGGGCACTTGGCTAGATACTGCAATGTCATGTCGACAAACATGATCAGAGCTAACCCGCCGCCAGTGAACAGAAATCTTCAGATGAGGAATGACAGACTCCCTCCACCACCTCCTGCACCAGTTCAAAGAAATCAGAATCAGATTCAGAACGCCCATGTTCAGCGTGATGCTCATTCACGCGGACCAAGACAGCAGAACCAGAACCGCCAGCACCAGCAAAACCGACAGGGCCCTGCTAACGCTCGAGTTTTCGCTCTGAATGCTGAAGAAGCTCGTCAGAACCCACGGGTTGTAACAGGTACTTTTCTTCTGAACGATCATTACGCTTCAGCACTATTTGACTCTGGTGCTGAACGTAGCTTTGTTGCATTAGACTTTAAAGCTAATACTGACATGAACACTGGCAGACTAAATGATAAGTATGTCGTAGAGTACGCTAATGGCCAACGGTATGGCACTAATGAAATTGCTCTAGACTGCTCCTTGGTCTTAGTAGACAAGACTTTTACGATTGACCTAATTCCTGTTGAACTTAGTAGTTTTGATATTATCGTGGGAATGGACTGGCTATCCAAACACCACGCGACTATTTGTTGCCATGAGAAAACAGTTCATATACCACTCCAGAACAACGAGATCCTGATAGTGCAAGGCGATAAGTCCACGAACGAGCTAAAGATCGTCTCAGCCATGAGGTTCCGCAAGTATTTAGACAAGAAAGACCATCTCGTGTACTTAGCTCATGTCATCGACAAAAGTGCTAAAGAACTTAAAGTTCAAGACATCCCCATTGTACGGGACTTTCCAGATGTCTTTCCTGACGATTTACCAGGTGTACCACCTGTGAGACAAGTCGAGTTCAATATTGATCTTGTTCCCGGTGCAGCACCTGTCGCTAAAGCACCATATCGTCTAGCTCCTCCTGAAATGCAAGAACTGTCCAATCAATTACAAGAACTCGTGAGCAAAGGCTTTATCCGTCCCAGTTCATCCCCTTGGGGTGCACCGATCTTATTCGTTAAGAAGAAAGATGGCTCAATGAGAATGTGCATAGATTATCGAGAACTGAACAAACTAACCATCAAGAACCGGTATCCTTTACCTCGCATAGACGATCTATTTGATCAATTGCAAGGTGCCTCGTACTTTTCTAAGATCGACCTACGTTCAGGGTATCACCAGATTCGTGTTCAAGATGGTGATGTCCCAAAGACGGCTTTTCGTACTCGATATGGTCATTACGAGTTCCTCGTGATGCCATTTGGTCTAACTAATGCTCCAGCGATCTTTATGGACTTAATGAACCGTGTCTGTCGCCCGTTCTTAGACAAGTTCGTTACAGTGTTCATAGACGACATACTGGTGTACTCTCGGAACAAGACCGACCATGAGCAACACTTACGCTCTGTTCTTCAACTCCTACGAAAAGAAGAGTTATATGCCAAATTTTCAAAGTGCGAATTCTGGCTTCGCCAAGTACAGTTCTTAGGTCACATTGTAAACGAGGAGGGCATTCATGTTGATCCGACCAAGGTGGAAGCCATCAAGAAATGGGAGGCCCCGATAACTCCCACTGAAGTTCGTAGTTTCCTCGGATTAGCTGGTTATTATCGTCGTTTCATCGAAAATTTTTCTAAAATCGCACTACCCTTGACACAATTGACGCAAAAGACTCGAGATTTCATTTGGGGTGATCAGCAAGAACAAGCATTCCAAACCTTAAAGGACAAACTGTGTAAAGCACCTGTCCTAACTTTACCAGATGGCACTGAAGACTTTGTGGTGTACTGTGACGCCTCACATCAAGGTCTAGGCTGTGTACTGATGCAAAGAAGCAAGGTGATCGCCTATGCATCCAGACAACTCAAAGTGCACGAAAAGAACTATACCTCCCACGACCTAGAACTTGGGGCAGTTGTGTTCGCTTTGAAGATTTGGAGGCACTACTTATACGGAACCAAGTGTACTATCTTTACCGATCACAAGAGCTTGCAGCACGTATTCAACCAGAAAGAGCTGAACATGAGACAGAGGCGTTGGGTGGAATTGCTGAATGACTATGACTGTGAAATCAAGTATCATCCCGGGAAGGCGAATGTAGTAGCCGACGCGCTGAGCAGAAAGGAACGAGTCAAAATCTTATCCATTAAGGAGGCAGATCGTACAGACTTGAGGCAACTTGTGATCAAAGGCCAAGAGTTCGGCTTGAGATCGAAAGACAGTATAAAAGCTGAGCGGTTAGGACCCATCGCTCAGGAATTCGAAGTCGATGATAATGGAGTTAGAAAATTCAAGAACCGAGTTTGGATCCCTGCAGCTAATGGTGTTCGAGAGATCATCATGCAGGAAGCTCATCGTTCTAAATACTCGATTCATCCAGGCGCAGACAAAATGTACAAGAACTTGAAGCTAGATTATTGGTGGCCTGGGATGAAGAGAGAGATCTTTGAGTACGTCAGCAGATGTCTGACATGTTCTAAAGTCAAAATCGAACATCAGAAACCTTCTGGATTGTTGAAGCAATTGGAAATCCCGGTGTGGAAGTGGGAAGACATTACTATGGACTTCATTATGAAGCTGCCTCGTACGAAGAACAACCATAACTCCATTTGGGTTATTGTAGACAGACTGACGAAATCAGCCCGTTTTCTTCCTATCCGAGATGACTACTCACTGGAGAGACTTGCTGAGATCTATATAGATGACATCGTAACTAAGTACGGTGTTCCTTTATCAATTGTATCTGACCGCGACCCGCGCTTCACGTCCGACTTTTGGCAGTCACTTCAAGAAGCGTTAGGTACTAGACTTAATCTGAGCACCGCTTATCACCCACAGTCAGACGGGCAAAGCGAACGCACTATTCAGACTCTGGAAGACATGCTCCGTTCTTGTGCATTAGAGTTTAGAGGGAGTTGGGATAAACATCTCCCGTTGATCGAGTTCTCATACAATAACAGCCATCACACGAGTATTCAGTGTGCACCGTTCGAGGCCTTATATGGTCGCAAATGCCGGTCACCACTGTGTTGGCTAGACGCCGGTGAAAGGAGTTGGATGAAGCTTCCAGTTGTACAGACCACCATAGACAAGATAGCTGTTATCAAAGAAAAGCTTAAGGCAGCTCAAGACAGACAAAAATCCTATGCAGACAAACGCCGTAAGCCTCTTGAGTTCGAGGTGGGTGACAAAGTTCTTTTGAAAGTTTCCCCATGGAAAGGTACCGCCCGGTTCGGCAAGAGAGGCAAGTTGGCGCCTCGGTACATAGGACCATATAAGATCATTAAACGTGTAGGACCAGTAGCGTACAAGTTGGAACTACCGTTAGAGCTCGGCAATGTTCATGACACGTTCCACGTATCCAATCTTAAGAAGTGCCTGGCTGACGACCCGACCATCATTCCTGTTAAGGATGTTCGCATAGACGAAGGGCTCGAGTTCACCGAAGAGCCTATCGAAATTGTAGACAAAGATGCTAAACAGACAAGACAAAGCCGCGTACCCCTAGTTCGTGTACGTTGGAGTGCTAGACACGGGTATAATGACACCTGGGAACGCGAGGACTTCATTAAGAAGAAGTACCCTCATCTTTTTGACCGACGAGACTCTTAATTTCGAGGACGAAATCGCCCAAGTGGGGGAGGATGTAACAACCGTCCCAGAAATGTTCTATTTAAGTCCTTGAAAATGTACATATGCCACTAAATCGGTCAGACAGTCTAATTTATATGAGTTATAGACGTACTTTAGATGTTCATTATGTGCTTATGTGAACTTCAAATTGATCTAAATATTGTTATTGTTCGATGAGTTTGTGATTACATTCAATAATATAGTAAGTTCGGTTCACAAATATCACAAGATCGTTAAAGAGCTCAGCTCAATTTAATTGCAAAATGGTCCTTGTAGTTGTGAAATTTGCACTTTTATGGTAAGGTATAAAAAGAAGTGTAAACCCAAAAAGATTTCTATTCTTCACCACCTTCATCACCTCCACACACTCACTACACCAAGAAACACACACATAAGAAATTCTTTGATTTCGTGATTGTTAGATCGAATCGTTGATATCATTAGCTTCCTTGTAATCATCTAAACATATTTCTGAAACTGATTTTGAGGTAACAACAACGTATTTTGTGATTTTGATCAAATTAAGTTCAAACTTTCCAACTATATGTTCTTGATGATTTGGTCGATTTTGATGTCAAAACGTGTTAAAGAACAATGGGTTTATGTTTAAATAAGTCTAGTAACTGTTTTGGCGATCAAATTTGGGTCGTAACATGCCTTAATCTTCAAAACTCGTAATTTTGTTAAGTTCAGTGTTATGTCCGTATGCCTTCTGCATCAAACGAAATTATCTTGTTCAAAACGAATTTAGTCCAACGAACTTAAGGTTTAACTTTGTTCAGTTCAGTCCAACGAATTTAATGTCTAACTTCGTTCAGTTCAGTCCAACGAATTTAATGTCTAACTTCGTTTTGTTCAGTCCAACGAATTTAATGTCTAAATTCGTTCAAGTTCAGTTCAAACAGACTTAAGGCTCACCTTCGCTTAGTTCATGTACGTAAAGTTCAGTTAAAACTATTTTGAGTCAAAATGTTCAAAGGACCAAATCATCAGTTCACCAAGGACATTTGTGATTTGAATAATCACTTAGACTAATACATGTACTGCTATATGGTTATTATGTGCATAGGAGTTCGGCAAGGCGTGATTGGGTCCCGATAGATATACTTATCTATCTTTGTACTTGTTCACTGTACCAGTTCTATATATTGTACCAGATCACTGTGAGTTCACTTATTCCCCCTTTCGTACATTTTTAAAGTTCTTTATCGGGGACTGAAAAGCATGAAAACTATTTTGTACTTATATATATATACAGACTTATATATATATTCTCTTGACTGTACTACGTACTATTTTGAGACAGACAGACTACTTTCAGACAGACTATTTACGTACAGACAGACTATTTATGTTATGATACTTATTTTCTTAATGTGTGTTCTAGATCTTGAATGGGCAGGATCTTGAATACATACTGTTATGTACTTATTTTATGTATGAGGCCTAAGACTTACTGCTATCAATTCATCTCCCACCAGTTCTGGGAATGGACCGTAGGTATATGGACAACGCTGTTAGGGTAGGCCCATCCTCATTCTCCTCAGGCCAGGAGAATGCATATTACCTAGACTTATTGATCACCTGTTCTGATCACATGCTCTGGTCACCAGTTCTGACCTAGCTCGTACTTATATACTTTCTGATTGCATGAGTTCCCTGATTTATCATAGCTCGTTATGGCCAAGCGGATTAGCAGTAATAATAGACATACATATTAAGTACATTACAGATTCTAAACTATTGTTATTACAGCAAGGTACATTTGACAGCCGTACAGACTATATAACTTGACTTTTATACATACCAGTACTATGTATATTTATAAAATACTTTATGTGAATCTCACCAACTACTTTCGTAGTTGACCTTTGAACTTACATGCTTTTCAGGCTAGGTACTAGATCTTTAGCATAAGAGTCTCCCGTTCTAAGCTCATCCTTTTGGTGACGGTTCGTGCATACAAGTCCTGGAGCTACGAAGGCCTTATTACTATTCTAGCTCAAGTACTGTTCTATGGGACAATTGTTCTGTCCCATGAATTTGGCTATTCTGATTTAGTTATATTCTGTAATAACATTTGTACTTCTGATCTAGACTTAATTATGATCCGTAATGACTTTGTTCTCTTGATCTTTGATTAATCTTAATGGCTGTGTTGAACTTGTACTGTGTGCATTTGTGCTTGTCTGTGCACCCCGTGTATTCCGCTTTAGCGGGGTGTTACAGTCTCTAACACAGCTTACTGAAAAGGTCGATATTGGTGAAATTGGTCAAATCGTTTCAGAAAAACAAAATGTTGATCCTAAGACCCCTAAAAGCTCTAAAAGCTCAATTGATAAAATTAAAGAGCTTAACAAGAAACATAAGCTTGAAAGTTCATTTGTTAAACTAGTGGATCCCAAGAATGGAGTTTATGATGCTAGTGCTCCTAAAGGATCTAGTCAAGTGAATTCAACTTGTCCTGTCGATAAGAACATTAAATGTTTTACAATGAAGGGATGTGATACTGTTTTTACATCAAATGAAATTGTTTTGAAAAGATAGATCATGACAAGATTGATAAAATATGGAATAAGGATGAATCTACTTCTAGTGGAGTCCCCTTAACTCCATATAAGACTCATAAGAACTCTCAAAAGAAGGTACATTTTTTCGATAAAAATGACTCAACTGGTTTATCAAAAGAAGAGCCAGCCATAATTGAACTTAAGGAATGTTTAGGCATGACTTAAGCTGAGTTTGATGTTAAAGCTAAGAAAGCAAGAACTAAAAAATCTTGTTTCTATTGTTATGAAGTAGGACATGTTTATAGTTGCTGTCCAAATAGGAAACGAAGATGTCCAGAAAAGGGTATGTCTTCTGGAGGATCTAGTGACTCAGATATTGTTGCTCATGATAATAGATCTAAGACTCCAAAACGACAGGGACCTTCACAAAATAATACTTCTAGTAGTGTAAGTCCTAGTCGTTCTCATACACCTCAAAGGAGTAATTCACCTAGGAAGATGACTCAACAAAATCGATCTCCTCCTTCTATTCGGTACTCACTCACCAAGGAATTCTCCTCCTAAGACTCGTTTCACTTCACCTAAGAAACAGTCAAAGACACCATCCTCATCCAAGGCTCCTTTACAGAGCGATGGATATTGGACCGAATTGATCATTAGAGATGAATTCGGTAAACCTAAACCTCAAAAGGTTTGGGTTCTCTTCAGAAACTAACCATCTTATTGTCTGATGTGCAGGGAGAACCAAGGAAGCCTATCAGTCTTTGGTATGTTGACAGTGGATGCTCTCGGCACATGATAGGGGACAAGAATGTTTTGTCCAATTATGAAGATGTAAATGGTTCGTATGTTAGTTTCGCAGGTCCCAAGGGCGGCAACATCTCGGGCCAAGGTGATGTTGTCAATGGGAAGATTACGCTGGAGAAAGTCAATTATGTGGAACAGTTAGCACATAATTTATTAAGTGTTTCTCAGATTTGTGACAAGGGAAACAATGTCCATTTTACTGAGAAAGAAGCACTTATATTGAAAGCAGGATATGTTATTCCTGATGACTGGATCCTGCTAAAAGCTCCTAGGAAGAGAGACATCTATGGCCTTGTGTTAGGTGTTGATGATCCAAAGGAGTCTGTTTGCTTGTTATTGAAAGCAAACGAATCTGAATCTTTATTATGGCATAGAAGAATGGGACATATCAATTTCCGAAAGATGAATGACATTGTCAAACATGGTTTGGTTGACGGCGTTTCCATGAAACGGTTTGGGATGGAAGACAAATGTGTACCTTGTCTGAAAGATAAACAACAAAAGTCTGCACATAAACCGAAACAAGAAAATTCTATTGCCAATCCTTTCGAGTTACTTCACATGGATTTATTTGGTCCAGTAAATGTAAGAAGTATCGGTGGGATGTATTACTGTTTGGTGGGAACTGTTTGGGATGTATTACTGTTTGGGAGGAACGTTTGATTTTGTTGCATATACTGATTCGGATTTTGGCGGTTGTAACAATGACAGAAAGTCTACGACTAGAGGTTGTCAGTTGTTAGGAGGAAGATTAGTATCGTGGCAGTACAAGAAGCAGACATGTGTTGCTCAGTCTTCATGTGAGGTAGAGTATATGGCTGCTGGTAGCTGTTGTTCCCAGGTATTGTGGATTCAGCAACAACTTCGTGACTACGGTATGGATTTTCTTGATACTCCTATTAGAATAGACAATAAGTCAGCTATAGACATTACAAATAACCCTATCATGCATAAGGTCACCAAGCATATTGATATTAGACATCATTTCTTGCGTGATTGTGCCCAAAAGAAGTTAATTCATTTGGAAAAGGTTATAACTGATGATAATTTAGCTGATTTGTATACCAAAGCATTTGATAAGGCTCGATTTGAGAAGTTAATTCTTCTCCATGGGATGAAGAATGTTGATTCATATTAAATCTCTCAAAGGACTAATTTTGTAAATTTGTGTCTGTAAATAGCTAGAGTCATAAAAAAACAAAAAGAGTTCTTAGTGTCATAAAAACCATAAAAATGTGAAAAATGAGAAAATGACAAAAATATGAAGAGATTTAAGTTAATGCTGTAAGATGATTAGAAGTGAGGATACTTAGCTTTTAAGTCTGCTTAATCATAATATAACTGCTCAGATCAGTGATTACAATTTGGAATATATTGGTAGACACAAAGTAGCAAGGTTTCCTTAATCTGAACCTAATTTATACAATGTTCTTGTAGGAAACATATTCAGATATATGACTGAGAATGCTTGCTTTTCAGTAATGAATTGATCTAGTCCTTAAATTTTGTGCAAGATCTAGCATTACTATAGAATTTGTTCAAAATATAGGCAAAAACCTCTACCAATCATGAGCATGAAAGCTAAATGTGATATTGTTTATGCAAATGAAATGAATGTTAATTAAGGGGCTAATGTGGTCTTTGAGATTCGGACAAGTATGTCCTCGGGGTGTCTTTGTATAACTAGCCTACCTAAAGCTTTCAACTTGGGATAGGTTGTCAGAAAGTTCGCTACATGGGTCTCATAGAAAATCACGGGTTCCTTATAAATAATGAAATGCAAAAGCAAATAAGTTAAATCACAAAGTAATTAAATTCAGTTATCTAAAAAGTGTCTCATGATTTGTTTACGGATGTTTTTGAATATATATTGAATATTTGTTATCTTAGTGCTTGTATCGATTACGGAAGTATATCTGAATGTGGGTCACATAAGTTCGCAAACTATTCAATGGCATATTAGGCTACTCGGGTTACATGGTGACTGTCCTTGGCCAGGGTATGTCGAAAGTGTCACAAATCAAAGGAAACTGGAAGTACCGAGTGTTTAAGAGGACAAATATACCGGTAATCGTGATTGAGTCACAGTTCATAACTAATAATAAGAGAATTATTTTTCACTTGCAGACTTATGTAAATGCTAATCTGATCTAATCTGCAGAAACTTAGAATTTCTTGTAAATAAATAAAGTAGTTTAGTTTTTATTTTGTTTTAGTTTATTTTTTTTATTTTTTTATTTTTATTTTTCTTTTTTTTTAATTTTTTTAGAAGTGTTAGTTTGTTTGTCAAACTAGTTCTTATTGCACGAGAGGTTTGATAAGCATTAACAGTTATAATTCTTAGTGAATTATATAAGTCTTGTTGCTTACGGTATAAATGTTTAAAAGATGGATTTTCTAATTATAACATAAGTTGTTTAATTTAGAAAAAGAAATCTTTTGAAAATTGAAAAGTCAAAATATTTTTGAATGTGTTTCAAGTTAATTTTTGAAATTTCAATTGTTTTTGGTTGATAAGTATGCTTGACAAAGATTGGACTTGCCTTAGATCTTGTAATGATTGCTTGGTTAAAATTTTGGTTGTTTTGCATATTTATGATATTTTTATTGTTTTTGATGCATTGATAAAGTTTGTTAAGTGTGCAAGTTACAGATAATGAACTCATTTTAAATGAAATTGGCATCAAAATTTCAGATTGTGATTGAAGGCTACATTGTTTTCGCTTGCTTATTAGAATTGCATTGCGATGGACGATAAAAGTTGCTCAGAAATTACAAGAATTGTGCTACAAGGATGGATTGCCTTGTATTTATTAACCTAAGACTTAGAGTGATAGGTTATTTTTGTTGTAACAACCGTACTTTTTAATATTTTATATGTGCTAGTTAGGTTGTCTATGTTCCCGCAAGCCATAGTTATACTTGAAGCTAGTAGGTAATGCCCCAAATTAGTAATCTAAAGCTAATGATATGCTATAAGATTTACCTAATGAAAATACCTCGGAACCAAAATTTTTAGAGGTGATCAATCGTTACGATAATAATAACGTAAGTCTCACAAGTTGAGATACCAATCAAAATTCCTATGAAGTATCCAACAAATCAAGAATAAAACCAAATCAAGTAAATATAATCTTGGTGAATAAAATTTCCAACTAAAAATATAATTGGAAGTTATATGTGTGTAAAAGTGTCGAAACCTTAATAAGTAAGTATATATGCTTAAAAATAAAAAACATATTTATAACCAATGACCTATGTAACCAACTAAAAATACAAAAATATATCCATACACATGTATATACATGACTTATACATACATGAACATATTCCTAACTATACTTACATTTAACTAACTAAACACTTACAAAACAAATACATAATTAACATATACTTATACAACAACTTATACATTATAATCTAACAAAAAACAAAAGGATAAACCCCTACAAATCCCTTAAGTGGTCGGCCCATCTCACACCCTCACACATACCCATTTTAAATTTCCTTTTCACACAAAATCACTCTTGAAACTCTCATTTTTACACACTCTTCACACTCTTCACATACTAGTCATTATTTTCTCTCAAGAAACTCCTCCTCCCTTCTCTTTTCTTGTCCATTTCGGCAGCCAAAAGGAGAGCAAGAACAAGGCAAAAATCCAACTTAAACTTATACTAATAATAAGGGTTTAGGCTAGATTAACAAAGGGTTTGATTAAGCTATAGATTAAGGGTTGTTTCAAGGTTTGAACAAGGGTTTTTGGAGCCATATTAGTCACAAAATTTCTGCCATTTTTCATCTTCAAAAAAGTGTTCTTCAAGGGTATATATCTTCATCTCTTTATTAGATTAGTCTTGTTCTTGTTCATACTAAAAAGGTTTTATCAAAAGTCCATGTTTTCTTCATGTTTTCTTTTGAATATACACTTGATGAGGGCAAAGTTGATAGGATCTTTCTTTCCATGCTCATGCATGTTGAATCCATGAAGAAAGATCCAAGGATTTAACTAGTTAAAGACCCAAAAGTGTAGTTATATATTCATGCAAATATTCTGGAAAAATTCACAAAATATCGATTATATAAAGCTTGGGTCAAAACAAGTTAAAATATGCTTGAAATCGTAAACCGAAAGCTTGTAAAAATGCATTTTGAGCACACACATGCACCATAACTTTATGACCATGAAAATGTGATGAACATACTGGAAATATGACATATTAAAAGTATAAAACTCAAGTCATTTGATGCATGGCAAGAATAAGCTCAAAAATCGTCTTTTCGGGTCAAATAATCACTAACCAAAAGCACTAAATTGCACATATCACACCACCACCACCATCACAACTTGAACCACCAAAATATGATGAAATTACTGTGAATGTTGAATTTAGGATGAAAATCCATTTTGAAGTACCTTAATAGCCTAAGAAATGAGGCTAAAATCACTATTTCGGTAAACGATTTTTAATTATAAAATCCTCATATTAAGCAAGACACAAGAGAGGTTGAATTGATATGAATTTGTGTTGATATAAGTTGCCAAAAAGGCCTGGAATTTTTGGACTAAACCTCTTGTGGTGATTTGTAATAATTTCTATGATTTAATGAATTAAAATGGTAATTAAAAGATATATAAATTAATTAATAAATTATATATACCATGAATCTGATCAAAGCCACTTAACCAATGATAAAAGTGACCAAAACCTACTAGAGAAAAAATAATTACAAGCAAGGGAACAAGAACTATACAATCTAAAAGTAAATTATTAAGTGAAAGTCACTAATTAATCATTATTATTAAATAAATAGAAATAAGGCACAAATAAATATAAGAATCACAAAGTTACAAATAAAAAGGCTTGAAAATCAGTAGATAATCCATCTATAATTATCTATGAATTTTAGAGATAATTTAAGGACTTAAAAATAATTATAAGGAATTATTTGATTAATAAACCAATAAAATAAGTAAATAATTAATTAAATAAAATAAAATTAAATAAATAATTATAAATCGGTAACATATATCAATATTAATATTATGAGAACACAAATGTCAAATATGGTTATTAAACAAAGTATGCAATGGAAAATATATATAAAACAAAGTTAAACTACCGAAATTCCAATAACCGAACAAAATCGTATGAATGACCTTTACTACCAAATGTCTTCCAACCAAATGAGGTGAACAACATAATGTACTTAAATTCCATAATTAAACAACAACCAAAGTTGGGCAAGTCTACTGGCATACGTCTCATGATCTAGTTTACTAGTCATGCAACACACACTTACGTTGTGCATATTTCGAATACCATGGTTTAGGCTTGCTTGAGGAAAGACACCACTAGCCGGAGATCTCACTTTTGATCAGCCCTCTTTTACTCTCAATTCAAGTGAGTCATAGCCCCCTTTCAAACTATTTTATGTGTTTTAACTATCGGGGTGAAAAGCATGATATATAAGCTAAATTGCTTTTATTATTACATATATATGAAACGATTCTTGATATTATGATTATGAAATGAAAATGTTTCGTATGTTCATTATGATAAAAGATTTATATGATGAGCTTGAGTTCTGTCAAACCGCTTTCTTCGGTTGACTACTATTTACTCCAATTATGGAGGCCTGTAGTTAGTTAGTTGCGCAACTAGGTTTCGTCCACCCACCCACTAGTGTAACGGTGGAAGGTTGGTTGCCTTTGTGACAACCTCCATTTCCAGTCCGACCACGGGTGTTCTAGCTACCTTACTTAGGTCGTGTCCATGGCACGACCCCTTTAATATTATTATTATTATTACGGCACTTGATTGATAGCTTGTGCAAGATTTATTTATTTATTATTGGACTTTGAAAAAAAATGGTAGTAGTAGTGGCTCAAGCATTTACTCATCTAAGTTGATTGAAATATACCCTTGTGGTTATATGATAATGATTTTATTATGATTGATTATAGTAAGTTGAACGTACGCTTTTCAAATGATATATTGGAGGTATACGTGGAAGTTTGGTGACTCTTAAATTTTTGGTTATGATGATTATATATATACTTTATGTTGTTAGTAAAAAAAAAACCTATGAACTCACTCAACTCTCGTAGTTGACATTTCTTCTTCTTCATGCTTTTCAGGTTAAAGCTTTAGATGCGTAGCTTGGACCGCCCTTTTGGACTCTATAATGCTTGTATGGTTGGACAAGTATTGCAAACATTTGATCATTTTAATTATGAATTTGGTTATGTAATAGATTTGGACGTCATCTTAAATTTGTAATCTTTTAGATTTTGAATGTCATTTGAAAACTTGTGTTGATGTTTTATATTCAAATCTTTTGTGCCATGTCGTTCTGTGACATCTCGTGTTTCCGCCTTAGTCGGGGTGTTACAGAAAAATGGTATCAAGAGCCAAGGTTATAGAGAATTTTTGCTATAACCTACGTATTTTCAAAACGAGTCGAATATTTCTTAAACAATTGAGTTGATCATAAAGTATTCTTGTTTTACTTATGCATAGCCTGATCAACTATGCCTAATTAAAAATTTAATATGGAATGATCGAAATGGTCGTTTAAGGAATATTCAAAATGAGTCTTTTGAAAATAAAGCTTTAAAACGATTCTTGGTGCAAAAGATACATAACCAAATCCAATGTTTGCATTACTTATTAGAACCCTTAGTTAATACTCCCACTTGGCTAGCATTACTTTGCCTATTTAGACATAATGCACAAGTTAAATTCTAGTCATTTCGTTGATTTAAAATGGTCGTGTGAGTCATGAGTGTCGAGTTGGTCGTTGATAGTCTTACTAATTATTGTTGGGTACGTCGGTGGTGGATATTCATAATGTTGTTTGGTTGTCAAGCTTGTGAGTCATAGGTCGAATCGATTGGTTGTCGTCAAATGATTAAGGTCGTCTCGTGGTCCGTCAAGTCGTCTTGCTGTCCGCAAAGGGTCACATGGGTCGTCAATGGTCAAGTCGGTCGTAAATGGTCGTCTAAGCGTCAAGTGGAGTCGTCATCTTATGCTTTATGTGACTTGTGTAGGAATATCATGTCGCAAAGGAGTGAAGCCTCAAGGAACTCCAATCAAGTAAGGGAAATTTATGCATTCGTGGACATGGTCAGGGAGAGGCGACAAGAACAAGAGGAAAGCGAGGAGACGGAGCCCACAATGGACTCCCAACAGCCCCCATAACGAGAGGAGGAAGAGGAGTCCGAGCCCACGGAAGACCCATCAAATGGTGGTGGTGCTAGAAGCGTTGCTTCTAGCCAACTGGTACGTCGTTTGCCTACTCCCCCACGGCCACCATCAGCCCCTAGAGTTCCCACACCGCCGAGACAAAATGCGGCCATGAATGTAAGCGATGGACGCTTCCCAGCTCACGACCCATACTTCCATCCACACCTCCCCCGCGATCATCCTTATCATCTTGGGCCAAGACGAGGATGAAACCCCGATCGTCCCGTTTATGGAATACCCCCTCCACCTCCCATGGGCATGACTCGGGAGGAAAGGGAACGAGTGTGGGATATAGCCGGTGGAATAAGGGATGCCCGAGTGAGGGTTCGACATCAAGAAGTCATGATGGAAAGAACCTTGGGAGCAATGAGGCGAATGGGAGAAGATACCGGCATGGTAATAGATGGAGTGCGCCGGATTTATGAAGTGATATTCATAATGGGATGTATTCTTACAGCGGTGTGTTCCATTGTGGTAGTTCTTGTGCTTAGGAAATGACCCTAAGGATGTTTTGTTCATTAACTTATTCGGTAAACAATTATTTGTACTTTGCTATGATTTCCTTGAACTTGTTTGTGTTTGTGTGACTATGATCACATGTTTGTTGGCTTATGGAAATTTTGTAAACTGATATTGGATCATTGGAATGGAAGCTTGATGCCTTGTTGCTTTTATATGATGTGTTAATCTATATGTGTTATGGTTATACTTGTTACAATGTGAAAGTTACAGCAGGAAATTAGTTCTGACCACTTTTGGTAGAACGGCCATATCTGGAGCTCTGTCTGGTCTTTTGACCTGATTCCAATTGGAGATGAAACCTAAATCATGGGGCTACATTTTATATTTTATGAGTTTTGCCCAGTTTTTCCATCTTGGGTCACATTTTCGAGCTCCAAGTTCATATACAGATTCTGGAAAAAATCTGTCAAAAGGCCCAAAAACAAGATTGACATGCTTTAAGCTTACCCAACCATTTGTAATTCATAGTGATAAGTAGGTTGTGATTAAAGGAAGGAAATTGAATTTAGAAATATATAGGTATACCTATGCATACAAACGTGGCCTTATTACACCAAGTAACTTAAACGAACACGTGTGAGATCGAAAGTTGTGAGTCGGGTCCATGTCATATAATCCTTTATACAAATGACTAAACTATGTTCTCATTTATAGAGACATGGCACCACGAAGGACCGTCGAAGAAACAAGCGCTGAGGCTAGATGCCAAGAGGAAGAAGCTCGGCGAAGGGCTGAGTTGGCGACTCTCATATCTCAACAAATCAATGCTGCCATGCCGAACATTGCCACTTAAATCGCTGAGAACGTGACTGCTACCATCAACATGGCAAGAAGGCAAGAAGGTGGAGGAAACGCCAATGACCGAAATGCTTACAAGACTTTTACGTCTTGCAACCCCAAAGAGTTCTATGGGACGGAGGGTCCCGTTGGGTTACTTACTTGGTTTCAAAGCATGGAGGCAGCCCTAAACATCATCGATTGTGCGCCAGCCGACCGCGTCAAGTTTGCGACAAGTAAGCTCCAAGGGAGGGCACTCACATGGTGGAACCTCCAAGTCACCACGAGGGGTGCCGCCACGATGAATGCTTTGACCTGGGAGCAGCTCAAGGAGGAAATGAAAAGGGAGTATTGCCCTAGACCTGCTGTCCAAAAGTTGGAAATTGAGTTTTGGAACCATGCCATGAAAGGAATGGAGTTAGAGACATATGCGATTCGTTTCCACGAGTTGTGTGTGCTGGTGCCTGATATGGTGACTACTGAGGCCAAGAAAGTTGAAAGGTATATTTACGGATTGGTACCGGAAGTAAGATTGATGGTCACGGCAGCAAACCCCACCACACTGGAAGAAGCAATAAGTTTGTCAACAAGATTGGTTAATGACTTGGTTAGGACAGGGAAATACTCGCGAGGCGAGTCAAGTTCAAGGCAAGGAGGAGGAAGCCGATTTGGTGATCGTAAGGGGAATGGGCCTGATAAAAGGCAAAAGATTGTAAGGAATTATGGAATCACTGATGGTGCGGCACAAAGATGTAACCGATGTGGCAACACCCATTAGGGGGAATGTAGGCAATGCTCGATTTGCCACACATTTGGACACCTTGCTGCCACTTGCCGTAGAGGAACAAGAGTTGGAGGAAACCGGGGAACTTGCCACGAATGTGGAAGCACGGAGCATTGGAGGAATGCTTGTCCTAGGTTGGGACGAGCTCAAGGCAACCGAGGGAATGGAAATGGAAACCGTGGCAACTATAGGAATGTTGGAAATCGTGGGAACCAAGCAAACCGAGGCAATAATGGGAATCAAGTGAACCGAGGTAATGGAGGAAATCAAGCAAACAATGGGAATCAAGGAATCAATGCCAACCAGAACCGTGGGAACCAAGGAGGTCAAGCTAGAGGACGCGTGTATGCAATGGGTGCGAATGAGGCACGTGATGACCCAAATGTCATCGTAGGTACGTTTCCATTAAATAATGTTTATGCCTCTATGCTATTTGATTCTGGAGCCGAAAGAAGTTTTGTTTCTTTTGAATTTAAGGAAATGCTTGGTAAGCAACCTAGTGAGCTTGATGAAACTTACTATATCGAATATGCTAATGGAAACGAGTATAGGACTAAGGAAATTATTTTTGATTGTATGTTAACTTTAGACGAGAAAGATTATAGTATAGACTTGATTCCCATTGAGATAGGAAGTTTTGATGTTATAGTAGGAATGGATTGGTTGTCTAAGATGCGTCCTGAAATACTTTGCCATGAAAAGGTCATTAAAATTCCCTTAGATAATGATGAAGTGCTTATAATACAAGGCCATAGGGCGGGAGTCCAACCCAAGATAGTGTCATCTATGAAAGTAAGGAAATATTTACGTAAAGAATATCACACATACTTGGCACAAGTAGTGGATAAGCAAGTAAAAAGTAAGGAACCTCATAAGGTCATGGTGGTTAGGGACTTTCTAGATGTGTTCCCTGACGAACTACCTGGACTTCCACCCATGAGGCAGGTGGAGTTTACGATTGATTTAGTTCCCGGGGCAGCCCCTGTAGCTAAAGCACCGTACAGGTTAGCGCCCTCCGAAATGCGAGAACTTTCTGAGCAATTGCAAGAGTTGCTTGATAAAGGTTTAATCCAACCTAGTTCTTCGCCATGGGGTGCTCCAATTCTTTTTGTCAAAAAGAAGGATGGATCTTTGAGGATGTGCATAGATTATAGGGAGTTGAATAAGCTGACGATCAAGAATAGGTATCCGCTGCCATGAATAGACGATTTGTTCGATCAACTTCAAGGAGCGTCGCATTTCTCAAAAATCGATCTTAGATCCGGCTACCATCAGTTGAGGGTACGAGAAGAAGATGTACCTAAAACGGCTTTTAGAACTCGCTATGGGCATTACGAGTTTCTGGTGATGCCATTTGGTCTCACAACTGCGCCTGTTGTTTTCATGGATCTAATGAACCGAATTTGTAGGCCATACTTGGACAAATTCGTGATAGTATTCACTGATGACATTCTGATATACTCTAGAAGTAAGGATGAACATGAGAAACATCTGAGAATAATCTTGCAGCTACTTAGAGATGAAAAGCTATACGCTAAGTTTTCTAAGTGTGAATTTTGGCTCCGACAAGTCCAATTTCTTGGACACATTGTGAACGAAGAAGGAATCCATGTAGACCCGGCCAAGATAGAAGCGATCAAGAAATGGGAGACACCCAAAACGCCAACAGAAGTGCGTAGCTTCCTAGGTCTAGCGGGCTACTATAGGAGGTTCATCCAAGGATTCTCTAAGATTGCAGTGCCTTTGACCCAATTGAACCAAAAGTCGAGAGAGTTCGAATGGGGTGAGAAAGAAGAGCAAGCGTTTCGGACGCTTAAGAACATGTTATGTGAAGCTCCAATACTAGCCTTACCGGATGGAATGGAAGGATTTGTAGTATATTGTGATGCGTCGAATAAAGGACTTGGATGTGTGCTTATGCAAAGAGACAAGGTCATTGCCTACGCGTCTAGACAGTTGAAGCCACATGAGAAAAACTATTCGACACACGATTTGGAGTTGGGAGCCGTGGTATTCGCCTTGAAGATATGGCGACATTATCTCTATGGCACTAAATGCACCATATTCACCGACCATAAAAGCTTGCAACACATCTTTGATCAAAAGATGTTTAACATGAGGCAAAGGAGATGGATGGAGTTGCTAAATGACTATGAGTGTGAAATAAAGTATCATCCGGGGAAGGCAAACGTTGTTGCCGATGCACTTAGTAGGAAGGCGAATACTAAGGTGCCAAGGGCAAGAATTAGCCACTTACAAGTAAGAATGTCTCTAAGAGATCGTTTCTTAGAAGACCAAGCAAAGGCCTTTGAAGGGAAGAACATTAAGGAGGAAGCATTGTGTGGCATGGAAATGAGGTTTGACAAGGATGATGAAGGTATCTTATACTTCAAGAGAAGAGCTTGGGTACCGAAGGTGAATGGTTTAAGGGATGTACTTATGAATGAGGCTCACAATACGAAGTATTCAATTCATCCGGGCGCGGATAAGATGTATCAAGGCCTAAGAAGGGATTTTTGGTGGCCTGGAATGAAAGGAGATGTAGCCCGATATGTGAGCCGATACATGACTTGTGCGATGGTCAAAGCTGAGCACCAAAAGCCATCTGGTCTTTTAAAGCAGCCAGAGATTCCCGAATGGAAATGGGAGCAAATAGCAATAGACCTAGTGACGAAATTGCCTCGAACAAAGAAAGGTCATGATGCTATATGGGTGATCGTTGACCGTCTTACGAAATCAGCCCATTTCATTCCCATCAAAGAAGATTGGAACACCGAGCGTCTAGCTCGCTTGTACGTTGAGAAGATTGTAACACTACATGGCGTACCCTTGTCCATAATATCCGATCGGGATGGTAGATTTACCTCACGTTTTTAGGGTCATGTGCAAGAGGCAATGGGCACAACACTAGCATTAAGCACGACTTACCACCCTCAAACGGATGGACAAAGCGAGCGAACAATACAAACGTTGGAGGATATGTTAAGAGCCTGTGCATTAGAATTTAGTGGAAGTTGGGATGGGCACTTGCCTTATGCTGAATTTACATACAATAATAGCTATCACTCTAGCATACAATGTGCACCGTTCGAAGCCTTATATGGACGCAAGTGTAGATCTCCTATGTGTTGGATAGAGACGGGCGAAAGAAGTCTAGCTACCGTTGATTTTGTCCAAGAAACAACGGACAAGGTAGCCATCATTAAAGAAAAGCTTAAAGCCGCCAGAGACCGCCAAAAGAGTTATGTGGATCAAAGAAGGAAGCCCCTAGAATTTGAAGTTGGCGACAAAGTGCTCCTAAAGGTGTCGCCATGGAAAGGAACCGTGAGATTTGGTAAGAGAGGAAAGTTGAGTCCTCGATACATTGCGCCACTTGAAATTGTGGCTAGGATAGGCCCCGTGGCCTATAAGTTGAAGTTACCCCAAGAATTGAGATATGTTCATGACACTTTCCATGTGTCAAATTTGATGAAATGCGTGGCGGATGATTCGAAAGTAGTTCCACTCGAGGAACTACGAGTGGAAGATAAGCTCCAATTTCGCGAGGAGCCAATAGAAGTTCCTGACCGCGATGAGAAACGCCTCAAGATGAGCAAGATCCCTATCGTTAAAGTTAGATGGGATACGAAACGCGGACCCGAATTTACATGGGAACGTGAGGACTTCATACGTGAGAAATATCCGCACTTACTACCTGAGCAAACTCAAATTCTGGGACGGAATTCTTCTAAGGGGGTAAGGATGTAACAACCGTACTTTTTAATATTTTATATGTGCTAGTTAGGTTGTCTATATTCCCGCAAGCCATAGTTATACTTGAAGCTAGTAGGTAATGCCCCAAATTAGTAATCTAAAGCTAATTATATGCTATAAGATTTACCTAATGAACATACCTCGGAACAAAAATTTTTAGAGGTGATCAATCGTTACGATAATAATAACGTAAGTCTCACAAGTTGAGATACCAATCAAAATTCCTATGAAGTATCCAACAAATCAAGAATAAAAACAAATCAAGTAAATATAATCTTGGTGAATAAAATTTCCAACTAAAAATATAATTGAAAGTTATATGTGCGTAAAAGTGTCGAAACCTTAATAAGTAAGTATATATGCTTAAAAATAAATACATATTTACAACCAATGACCTATGTAACCAACTAAAAATACAAAAATATATCCATACACATGAATATACATGACTTATACATACATGAACATATTCCTAACTAAAACAACCAATTACTTACATTTAACTAACTAAACACTTACAAAACAAATACATAATTAACATATACTTATACAACAACTTATACATTATAACTTAACAAAAAAAAAAGGATAAACCCCTCCAAATCCCCTATGTGGCCGGCCCCTCTCACACCCTCACTCATACCCATTTCAAATTTCCGTTTCACACAAAATCACTCTTGGAACTCTCATTTTTACACACTCTTCACATACTAGTCATTATTTTCTCTCATGAAACTCCTCCTCCCGTCTTTTTTCTTGTCCATTTCGGCAGCCAAAAGGAGAGCAAGAACAAGGCAAAAATCCAACTTAAACTTATACTAATAATAAGGGTTTAGGCTAGATTAACAAAGGGTTTGATTAAGCTATAGATTAAGGGTTGTTTCAAGGTTTGAACAAGGGTTTTTGGAGCCATATTAGTCACGAAATTTCTGCCATTTTTCATCTTCAAAAAAGTGTTCTTCAAGGGTATATATCTTCATCTCTTTATTAGATTAATCTTGTTTTTGTTCATACTAAAAAGGTTTTATCAAAAGTCCATGTTTTCTTTTGAATATACACTTGATGAGGGCAAAGTTGATAGGATCTTTCTTTCCATGCTCATGCATGTTGAATCCATGAAGAAAGATCCAAGGATTTAACTAGTTAAAGACCCAAAAGTATAGTTATATATTATATAGCTTTTGATATGGTTTTTCTTGTGAAAGATGGTCATATTAATATGTATTATGAAGTTATATTTTCTGGAAAAATTTCATAAAAATATGGATTTTATGTTGTGTTGTTAGATCTATAAAAGTTAGCATGAAAAAGGTGTTGGTTGTGTTGATAGTTGTAAGGAAATCTTTGTGCATGAAGAGAATGACATGTTTATTACAATCTTATGTTCATATTTTCTGGAATATTTCATAAAAACATATTTTCATATTGATGGATTTGAGATGGATAAAACTTTATGTTAAAAAGTATTGATTTAAGTGCATACATGTTAGATTTAAGAAGGTTGGATTGTTGTTTGGATTATGAGATGGTTAGAGACTTGTGTCAACTGAAAAATATGTTAAATTTCATGCAAATATTCTGGAAAAATTCACAAAATATCGATTATATAAAGCTTGGGTCAAAACAAGTTAAAATATGCTAGAAATAGTAAACCGAAAGCTTGTGAAAATGCATTTTGAGCACACACATGCACCATAACTTTATGACCATGAAAATGTGATGAACATACTGGAAATATGACATATTAAAAGTATAAAACTCAAGTCATTTGATGCATGGCAAGAATAAGCTCAAAAATCGTCTTTTCGGGTCAAATAATCACTAACCGAAAGCACTAAATTGCACATATCACACCACCATCACCATCACAACTTGAACCACCAAAATATGATGAACTTACTGTGAATGTTGAATTTAGGTTGAAAATCCATTTTGAAGTACCTTAATAGCCTAAGAAATGAGGCTAAAATCACTATTTCGGTAAACGATTTTTAATTATAAAATCCTCAATTTAAGCAAGAGACAAGAGAGGTTGAATTGATATGAATTTCTGTTGATATAAGTTGCCAAAAAGTCCTGTAATTTTTGGACTAAAACTCTTGTGGTGATTTGTAAGAATTTTTATGATTTAATGAATTAAAATGGTAATTAAAAGATATATAAATTAATTAATAAATTATATATACCATGAATCTGATCAAAGCCACTTAACAAATGATAAAAGTGACCAAAACCTACTGGAAAAAAAATAATTACAAGCAAGGGAACAAGAACTATACAATCTAAAAGTAAATTATTAAGTGATTACTAGTTCTCAATAGTCACATCTTAGAGCATCATAACTATCTCAGAATTAGGCACAACTATATAGTCATTACATCATCTACGCACTAGCCCTTATATAGCTCAACCTTAGGATGCAATAAGTATGTCAATAGTAAGGCATGACTACATAATCATCGCAATATTCACACGCTAATTTCAATAGCTCAAACTTAGAGAGTAAGGGCTCTTATATCCATATTTCAAATAGTCCAAACTTAGAGAGTAAAAGCTCTTATATCCATATCGGCTATAGAATTTCATATTACTTGTCATACCTATATCCCCTTTCAGTTCATTCTTAAATAATCAATCTCATCACCCGATAACTTAAACAAGTCATATTCGAAGTAAATTCATGTTTCATGATAATCACATTATTTTATAGTGCATATGCTACTTAAAGTTCGACATCATAATTCATAAATCTTTTACGCATGCATTTCTCACAAAATTTTCACATTGCACCTTTAAACTTTCACATAGACAATACAAGCTTTCATATTGCACATTACAACTTTCACATTGTACCTTATAACTTTCATATTGCAATCAAATCAATCATGCCCAAGTTTGCACGTTATAGCATAGAGTAGCATGTATCAACAAATATATATTTCAATTTTAGATTCGTTTCACTTCTAATGTGCAAGGAGAGGAATCCTACCAAGCTAGCATAATCCTCAACTAAAGCAAGTCTCAAATCCTTATATGTGCTGTGGTGAATGTCTAAATGCAACACGTATGCTCATAAAAACGGATTTAATAAAGATCTCTGTTTTTTTTTTTTTTTTTGAAAAGGAATCCTTTTGAACATAGGTCCAAGTGGTCATTTGAGTTTTACATGGTTCTCTCATAATTAAACATAGATTCATGACTCTATGTTTAATTAGGGTCCTACCATTTAAAGCTCAAACTAATCCACTTAACCTCATGCTCGACTCGACTATAAAAATCGTTTTGAAAAGTGGCTATAGTTTTGAAATTCCCGTAGGAACCCCAATGTTCTCTATAACCTTGGCTCTTGATACCATTTTCTGTAACACCCCAACTAAGGCGGAACAATGAGATGTACATAAAGTCGAGTATCCAAAACAAAGGATTATAAATAACATTCACCATAGTTTCATTTGATAAAAGAATTTACAATTGTATAAGCATGTAAACCAATTTCCAAGTACAAATGCGTCTACCGTACTTGAATATTAAGTTCACGAAACAAATAACAAACACATGAAGTAGTGTACTATAATGATCAAGGCGGATTCCATTGCCTATCACAAGGTTTGATCTTTGACTCCAAAGGGCAATGCAAATATTCATGAAGCATATAAATCCTCAATGCTTAAGCTTATTTCCTGAAAAGCATGTAGAAAAAGTGTCAACTACGAAAACGTAGTTGGTGAATGCATAGGTTTTTATATAAATCTTGGTACATCACCGTTTTAATACTTAGAAAAACCGATTACTATTACATTTCGAAATATCCAAACCATATGATCGACAAAATTTTCATATCATGTTATCAAGTTTCCAAATACCATAATGTCATATCAAGACTTGGAGAATCTATAGTAAAATTTCAGGTTCTCATTTGTCAAATCATCATGAGAGAAAAAGTATATAAATCGATTAATCGTATATCATACCAAAATCATTCGATTACCAAAATCATTTCAATATCACCAATTTCAACGTCTTTCAAGATATCATATGAGGGACAATACCCAATCCGTGTGTCTAAACAATTTCCAATTATGACCAAAAATAAAGAACCACAAAGAAGGACCTTCAAATATCTTTACGAATATTCTTTTCCAAAAACGTATGTTCAAATCTTAATACTCAAATCTTAATATCCAATCATTTCAACTTGAATTTCTTTTAACCGCGAGGGCAAAACTTAAACAGCTTTTTGATGAATAAATACTTGAGCCACTACTACTACCATTTTCAAGTCCAAGTTTTATAATACTTCTTATCTTTGCACAAGCTGTCAATCAAGTGCCTTACTTATACTTGGGGTCGTGTCATGAGGACGACCGATTAAACTTACGTAGCTAGAACACCCTAATGGTCAGACCGGAAGTGATGGTCATCACAAAGGCAACCAACCTTCCACCGTTACGCTCTGGATGGGTGGACGATTCCTAGTTGCGCAACTATCTAACTACAGGCCTCCCTTAGGAGTAAATAGTAGTGTACCGAAAAGAAAACGGGTTGACAGAACTCAAGTTCATCATATAACAATTATCACTTGGAACATACGTTATAACTTCATATCATAATCATACTTATCAAGAGTCATTTCATATATCAAACTTTCTTTCAAGAAACACTTCATATATATGTATAAAATAACTTCACTTATCATGTTTTTCACCCCGAAAGTTAAACACATAAAATAGTTTGAAAGGGGGCTATGACTCACCTTGATATGCCGTAAATTATATTCACTTATCCAAAATGGGTACTTCCCATCAATCGCTCCATCATACATCCGTCACGTTTCTCAATCACATTTGAAAGCCAAGACTATCCCTACGATAGGACTAATACATGTAAGTTCCTATCTTAAGCTATCACTTAGAAATGCCACTTTCATTATGTTGCTATCAATTGTGGAATCCAAGTATATTGCCAACATTCGCATTGTTTTGGTTGTAGCGATTGATGGTGTAAAAGGTTACTTTAATTACATGCGTAGTTATAAGTTGTTAGATTTTTGGTAACTTGGCTTCATTTGTGGTTTCACTTGGCATCTTAGGTCATCATGTAGAAATATCATATTAAGTTATGTTATCCTTATTCATCATTTGTTGTGTAATCGATTTTAGCGTGAATTAACATTTGTGATATCAATATATAGCTTGGTTAACATAATTACTTATGTCAATCTCACTTAATTATCTTTGTTTTATTTTGATTACACTTATCTCATGAAATTCGTTTAAGTGTTATGGGCCATTATCAATTGGGCCTTAGGTGTCATGGGCTTTTAAATGTTTTGGGCTTACATTAGTTATTGGGCTTTACCTTATTTGGGTTAGGTGCATAATGGGTCATAGTGGTTATTGGGCTATAAGGCTTATTGGGCCAAGTGGGCCTACTGATTTGTGTTCCTTATGGGTTCATTATTTGGGCCGGGTTAGCCCATTATGGTTCTTAGTTCATTACATAGCCCATTATGCCATTTATAAGATTACTTACAAATTTTCTGTTTTATACTTTATTTTTAAGAAATGTTAGCTACTATTTTGGGGTCAAGACGAATTATTTGGACATTCATGATTTTTACACAGTGACTTATATGTATCTAGTATTTTTGTGAATTTTTGGTGAATTTTTAGATGATGTTTGGTATCCGTAAAAATTATCCAAACACAAACTGTCCCGAATAGGCACTGCTTGCGACATCAGAAGTTTTATAAAAGTTCTTGATGTTCTAATTGTTAGAAAAATCCCATGATTTTATTTTAAGTTCTTGGTGAAATTACTTTCCACCAAGTATGACCTCCTGGGACTTTCTGGATTAGGAGATAAAAATTGTTAAAGTTTATAAAATATTCATACAAAATTTTAGTTTTGACCAGTTTTAGTAGAAAAATCATATCGTTCGTTTGGTTTAGTGTTTTTGAGTAATTCCAGTTGGAGGTTAATCTTAACTCATTTGTCTACAACTTTTATTTTGATAGTTTTTCTTGAAAATGTCCTCACATGTTCAGTTTACCCGTTCTAAGACAGGAGATCAATTCTGTCAGAATGTTTATAGGTTAATGCATCCCACCAATGGTTTTGTTTGCTTGCTTTAACCTCTAGATTCCCACTAACAAAATTATTACTTTGTTTTGTATCTCTTAACATCAAATATACAGATTATATCAAATTCAAAATCATAACCATCCATCTCAAATCCCCAAATCAAAATCAATCAAAACTAGTGCAAATCTAAGCATGCATGTTAAGATCTATCACTTTCAAGCTCAATCAACTTATTATCTTTTATGTGTGAGACTTTTAATGATTATTTCTTATTATTCCATCATTTAAATATGCATGCATGAATAGATATATGTGTATTTAGTGATAAAATGAAAGGTAAAAAGAGTGGTAATCAAAAGAGTTCAAGTTATCAACCTTTGAAGATCAAAATAACAAGATGGGATGTGGTGTTGGGTCTTGTTCTTGATGGCAGCCCATGAGTCGTTTGTTGGCTGTTACAAGCTCAAAAATAAGGGAAAATAATCTATCAAATGAAAGAAGGGATGAAGAACAAACAAAGGAACATGTTGGGTACCCATTGATAATCAAGAACCAAAAGGAAGGAAGAAGATGGGACTTGTTTGCTCCTATTTTCTGCTGCTGTTCGATCAGCCCCTTAGAGGGCTGATTTTGTGACCTTGTTGCCTCCAAATCGACTCCATGCTTCCACCATACATGACTCTAGTTGTTGGATGATCAATGGAACTTATTATTACACTAGATTAGTTAGTTTCAAGCTCCATTTTGCCTTGGAGAAATCTGAAAATGGAGAAGGAGGTGGAGATAGTTGAGAGAGAGTTTTTGGGAGGAGTGTGTGTTGTGTTTTCAAGAATGAAAGGTGTGGGGTGGTGTGTGCAGATGTATGGACGTGGGAGAGAGGAGGAAAAGGAGTTAGGAGGATGCCTATTGGTCTAATGGAGTGGTGTAGTGGGTTAGGAGTGGACTCATTGGTTAACCCAAGTGGTTTGTGTTGGGTTTAAGTCCTAACTAGTGTTTGTATGTATGTATGTATATGTATATGTGATGTATATTTATGTGTGAGTATAAGAATAAGTGGGTTAGTTGTATGTTGATTGGTGAATTTTATAAGAGTTTATATGTATAATAAGTTTAAGTTGTGTGCATATCTTTTAATTGGAAGACTTATTCAAATGTTGCAATATATTTATGTACTTTTTATTATTCAAGTTTACTATTATGTACATAATAGTTTATAAATCTATTTTCAAGATGGTCATTATATCTTTGTGTTCAAATGTACGTCAATTACTTTGGCGTTTGAATTGTTGGTCCTTTGTGAAGATTTATGATTGTTATCACAACTTGTGAGTCTTACCTTATTATTTATATAACTTAACTTCTCGAGATTCAATTTTTGGTTCATTGGCATTTTGTCAAGTTCAATTAGAACTAATATTTGTAGCTTGAGATCGTATTGAATAATTATAGTTATTGTTTATGGCATTTCACTGTACTAGGGGGCAATTATCGCTATGCTTTGAATGTCTAGAAGGTCGATTCTCTTAATAAACCTCTAGGGATAAGGACCTAGATAAGTCCAAGTAAATTATCCTAATTGGAAATTGAGGGTTGTTACAAAGTTAAACTACCGAAATTCCAATAACCGAACAAAATCGTATGAATGACCTTTACTACCAAATGTCTTCCAACCAAATGAGGTGAACAACATAATGTACTTAAATTCCATAATTAAACAACCAAAGTTGGGCAAGTCTACTAGCATACGTCTCATGATCTAGTTTACTAGTCATGCAACACACACTTACGTTGTGCATATTTCGAATACCATGGTTTAAGCTTGCTTGAGGAAAGACACCACTAGCCGGAGATCTCACTTTTGATCAGCCCTCTTTCACTCTCAATTCAAGTGAGTCATAGCCCCCTTTCAAACTATTTTATGTGTTTTAACTATCGGGGTGAAAAGCATGATATATAAGCTAAATTGCTTTTATTATTACATATATATGAAATGATTCTTGATATTATGATTATGAAATGAAAATGTTTCGTATGTTCATTATGATAAAAGATTTATATGATGAGCTTGAGTTCTGTCAAACCGCTTTCTTCGGTTGACTACTATTTACACCAATTATGGAGGCCTGTAGTTAGTTAGTTGCGCAACTAGGTTTCGTCCACCCACCCACTAGTGTAACGGTGGAAGGTTGGTTGCCTTTGTGACAACCTCCACTTCCAGTCTGACCACGGGTGTTCTAGCTACCTTACTTAGGTCGTGTCCATGGCACGACCCCTTTAATATTATTATTATTATTACGGCACTTGATTGACAGCTTGTGCAAGATTTATTTATTTATTATTGGACTTTGAAAAAAAATGGTAGTAGTAGTGGCTCAAGCATTTACTCATCTAACTTGATTGAAATATACCCTTGTGGTTATTTGATAATGATTTTATTATGATTGATTATAGTAAGTTGAACGTACGCTTTTCAAATGATATATTGGAGGTATACGTGGAAGTTTGGTGACTCTCAAATTTTTGGTTATGATGATTATATATATATACTTTATGCTGTTAGTAAAAAAAAACCCTATGAACTCACTCAACTCTCGTAGTTGACATTTCTTCTTCTTCATGCTTTTCAGGTTAAAGCTTTAGGTGCGTAGCTTGGACCGCCCTTTTGGACTCTATAATGCTTGTATGGTTGGACAAGTATTGCAAACATTTGATCATTTTAATTATGAATTTGGTTATGTAATGGATTTGGACGTCATCTTAAATTTGTAATCTTTTAGATTTTGAATGTCATTTGAAAACTTGTGTTGATGTTTTATATTCAAATCTTTTGTGCCATGTCGTTCTGTGACATCTCGTGTTTCCGCCTTAGTCGGGGTGTTACATTTGTATTATCAAGATCACAACCTAAGATGTAATATGATAGGTTGTCGATATGATAATTTGATGTATTGTAATGCATTGTACATTAAATATGTTTTAATGTAAGTTTGCATTTGTTAAGTTAAACATCAATGAAGAAATGATCGATTTTATGTCTAGATAATAATATAAGATTTATTTGATACATTATTGTGATGCCCAGTTAGTACGGTTGATCTACGATTGCATATTCAAGTAGATACAGGTTTTTGGTAACGAGTATCTACAGGTTTATGTTTCTGGAATTTTCATAATTTTTCCTTGTTTAGAATTCTGGAAAAGTCACGAAATTTGGCTAAGGAATGAAGCTTGTGTGAATAAAAATTTGAATATTCGAAGTCATTCGTGCTGACGTCAGCATGCCTCGCGCTGACGTCATCACGAAGCCCATGAACTGAGTGTTCGGCCCGGCCCATGAGGATTCGAATATAAATATGGGTTATTACTATTCATTAATTACCGCTAATCGAAAATTAACCCTAAATTAATCACACAAATTACTCTCCTTCATGCCACTATTCATCCGCTCCCTATTTCGATCAATTTCATCTCTAAATTCGTGTTTTTCACTCAGATTTGTTGGTAAATTCACGATATATGATCGATTATTGATGTTTTGACTATGAAACTTAACGATTTTAAGTCGTTATATTGCCCGATTTTAGAATATACTTCGCGTGAACAGTAACTAGGACGAACCAAGGATCGAATCTTTAATTTTTAATGATATGGACTTAAATTGGACTTAAAATTAGATTAATTGATGTTTTAACATGTTAAATCTAACAAAAATTTAAGTAAACAAGTGCTAACTCAAGATTAATTGAAGAACTTATGGTTCGGTCACTATTCACACGAAGAACACGAATCAACCTCATGTTCATCGAATTCGTTTTGATTTTTTTGGTTTTCTAGGCTTACACGAACCATAAACAAGTCCACGATGATGTTTTTGATTAATTTTAACATCATATGGAGATGTTTTGTACTTGGTGTTCTAGGTTCATGCTGGGCTCGTGCTGACGTCACGACGAAGGAAATCCTCCTTGTGATGACGTCATCACGAAGCAGAATGCCAAAACCCTAATTTTTGATTTCGTTTATTCTAACTTACGTTTTTCTTGTCGTTTTTTTGTCTGTTTTTGTGCAGGTATGGCAGGACAAGGTACTAATGCTCGCGTGTTCGTCAAGGAGCAGAATGCTGCACTTGAGCTCAGTATTACACAGACGGGGTGCACACCAGAGTTTCACGGTGTCCTACAGTTTCTTGCACGTTCTCGTGTACATTTTGCAGTGACAGAGAACCCTCCGTTGGTGATAAGTCTCATTCGGGAGTTTTGGAACTCAGCCCGAGCAGTGCAGATGGGTGATCATACGTACATTCGCACTACTGTTGGAGGACGTTCTTTATCGTTCTCAACTGGAGACTTGAGGACTATATTGCACTTAGGTGTTGATGACATGGAGCAAGGTCCGATTGAGTTTTCTGAGGAATTCTGCAACGGTGCTCTACGTCGTATGGGGTATACTGGTGCTATTTCTCACCCATACTTTAGAAATCATCTTCGTGGCAAATGGTAGTTGCTAGCTTACTATTTGTTGAGGTCCATTAGTCATCGGAGTACAGGCTATGACCAGATGAATATACAGAATGCTTCTCAGATGGTTGCCTTGGTGCTGAACAAGCCGTACAGCTTTTCTCAGTACATTTTTGATAATTTGGAGAAGCAGTTGAGGTCATTTGGTCGTCTTACTTATTAGGCATTTGTTGAAAGCATGAAGCATTTGTCGGGAAGAAATGTTCCAGTTGATGTTGATAATCCACCATTGTTCGGAAATTTGATCAATCCTAACTATGTTGCACCTTGACAAGGTTGGGAAGATGAAGAACCCGTTGCTGCTGTGATGATCAGGCTCAAGATAATCCTGAAGAAGAGCGAGCTGATCAGTTTGAAGGATTTAATGATGTTCCTTTATATGCTGGAGATCTGGAGCATGATCCAGATATGGATGCTCTTATGGAGGATATTGATGGTCCTGCAAATCTTGTTCCACCAACTTCTGGAGTTTCAATTTCTACCTTTGCTCCAGTTGGTGTTGATGTTGCTAGTTCTTCTGAATTGCCGGTTAATGTGGTTAAGGATTCAGAAGATGAAGAAGAGGAAGAAAGATTGCTGAAGCGAAGAAGAAGACAAGGAAGATCTCAAGCTCACGTTGATAGAGATTTTGCTGTATATCAAGCTGCTATGGAGAGGTCTCATGCACCTAATGTTGGTGATACTCCATTGGTTGCTGCTTTAAGAGCTTCTGTCTCTGAGATTCATGTTTCTGTGTCTGCTACTTCTGCTACTGGTGTTGTTGTTGGGGAGAGAAGGTCGAGACCAAAGTTTATTATTAGAGGAATTGGTTCTCACGCACAAGTTGTCACTGAGGCTACAACTGTTACGATTCCTACTGCTCCGAAATCTACAATTCGTCAAGAGCCAGAGCCGACACTTGTTAGGCCTTCGTCTGCTCCTATTTAGGCGACAGTTCCTGTTTCGACAATCATGGGACGTCTGTTGGCTCCTCTGCAAAGACCTCAGATGCCTCCCACATGAACTTTTAGCGCTTGTATGCCTTCTTTTGAAGCTACGATGCCACCTCATGCCTCTGCATCTGTGTTGCTTCTACTTCACGTCCACTTGTACCTGTTCAAATGCAGCTGAGTCGTTTGTTTTCAGAGAAGTAGATGTTAGAGATGAGAGTCACAGCTTTGGAGAATCAGCTACAGCTCCAAGCTGCTAAGCATCAAGAAGAGATGGACGTAATGACAGCTCTTGTTCATTCTCATGGATCTAGACTTGACCAATTCTTGGCTCAAGGGGGAGATAAAAGTAGTTGTAAGGATGATGAGCTTGCTAAGAATACTAGAGATGATGATCATGATGATCAAGATCGAGCTCAAGATCCAAATCAACAACAAACAGATGGTCAGCCAGAGAATCAGGGTCAAGGTCAAGATGCTGGTGATGATGCTATAGATACAGAGACTACAGATATTCAGGGGGAGTCATCAAGACAAAGAGAGTCAGAGATTGATGGTACAGCTGGTGCTAGTACTTCTAGGACTCAAGATAAAGGCAAAGCTGTGATGACCGCTCCAAATGCAGATCCTGATGATCCTAACAATGATGATGAGGAAGATTCCAATTGAGGTAACTCCGATTCTAATTCTAATAGAATAGAAAGGGAGATTCGAGAAAAGATAGTAAATGATCCTCATAATCATATAGAAAAAGAAAATCTTAGCAAAGGAAAATCTACTCATGATAGTGTGTCAACTAAGACTGATTCTACTACCAATGCCTCTATAGAGTCAGATTTGCACCCTTTAATTGTGCATAGACTAGAAAAGAGATTGGGTTATGATCCACAAGCTCATATGAGGCTAGAGCAGAGATTATGGATTATGATGATTATTATGATCTAGGATCACTTAGGGATCAAATGAAAGAACAGTCAGGGTTAACTCATACATCTTCTGAGTCAGATTCGGATTCAGATTCGGATTATGAACCTTAGTGCTAATGATTTTTGTTTTTGTAATAATTATAAGATAAATATGAATGTATTTGTTACATTATATTTATGATATAATATTATTGTTGCAAGTTAAAATAGATAAAGATTATAAGATAAATATTAATGTAATTGTTGCATTATATTTATGATATAGTATTATTATTTTAATTTCTTTTATGTATTTATACTATTTTATTATGTCTTGACTTATGATTTGTGTTCTTTATCTTTGTATATGTAAATCGTTTGAATTGCAGATAAGCTTCAAAGGATAGGTGCATTGGACGATCTTGATGCTGAAGAAAATCTAGAAAGTATCAATGATGAAGATATGGAAGAAGGAGAGTTCATTACTTCAGAAGCTGATAGAAAAAGGTTGCTTGATATACCTTATGACTTTGATCCTGTCTTTAATGAAGATGAAGTCATTCAAGTTGAACCAATAGCTGAAGTGGAACATCTCAATCTCAATCCAATCAGAGACAGTCCAGATGAACCTAAGAATGCTGCAAGTTTGAGGTTTGCTGTATATGCAAATATACTTGATGAAGGACATGATAATATTTTTGATCTATACTGGAATATAGATGCTACACGAGAGGTTGATCTTGGAAGATTTAATATACCTCCGGTGTAGCAAGATCATGAGTTTATTATTAATAGACTGATTCCAGGTTATAGAGGACATACTGGTTTGGTAATACGTGATACGTATAAACCATCGATGTTTTGTGAGTTTGTCTCAGACAAGGATGCACCCAAGTACTTCTCAGTGATACAAAGTTGGTTCTATGATCACAGAATCAAATTGTTTATTATCAAGAGAAAGGAGGGATGCCAGTACATGTCGATGAGTCAAATACATTTCCACTCTTTTAGTGATTCTGACATGATAGATTTGGGAAGACGATGGTTCGTTAATCTTCAGAGCAATGGACTTGCAGATTTTTACTGGAATAGATTCAGAGATGAAAGAATCAGGAATTTCAGTGATAGAGGTCTGAAGCGAGAAGAAAGGTTGATTAAGCCAACACCTTTGAAGAAGATTAAGAATCAAGATGGCACATTTCGTTTTAAACAACGAAGGATTCAATGTGTTAAGAAGGTTTCTGCTATCAGATGGGATCAAGATATGCTGACAGAGATGACAATTTGGCAAATAGATATCAAGTCAGGTGAATCACAGATGTTTGTTGATAATTCACAAGAACAAATGTTGCTACGCATGTATGATCCAATGCAGGTTGTCAACTTGTCAAGAGGTGATCAAAGAAGACTTTTGAATACACCTTGCTCAGCAGTGGAAGAGAGAATTCATGCGAATAGCACAAGACTTTTGTTTAATGGATAGCTTTGAAGTTCAAGTTCGAAGACTTTAAAGAGATCTAGTTGCAATCGTCAAGGGGGAGTCTGTAGATGCAGATTCGTTGTGACAATCGCAACATAGATTTGATTATTGTTTATGTTTTAGGAACTATGTTTGCAATCATTTAAATAAAAACTTGTGTTGATATTTCATGATTACGTTTGAACTTCAATATTATATCTGTTTGTGTTTTATATTGTGTTTGTGTGTTATATATTGTTTTGCAGGTACAAGAACATAGAATCAAGGTTTATAAGTGTCGTAGAACACTTGAACGATGATTGGATGATATGTACGGCCAAACGAAGCTAAACAAAGAGCCAAAAGGTCGTCCCTCGTGCTGACGTCATCAGTATGTAGGAACAACCTCATGCTGACGTCAGCACGAGGCAAGCCGATTGGTTTATTGTTTCGGGCCTAATCTTCGATTAAGGCCTAAGCCCACACGATCCAATACATAACTAGTATAAATACAAGACCTAATCTACGGAATTAGGTTAATCGTTTGGAAAATCTTAGAAGATATTCACGAAATTACAAATTAAGGTTAATTGTTCCTTCGTGTGATCTCCTACATGAACCACAAGCCTTGTGCATCTCCTTAGGTTGGTTAATTGCTCATTAATCAGCAAAAGGCAATATCAATCTAGTTATCTCAAGAGGATTCCACACTCTTGACATAACGAGTCACGTCTTATTACGATCCACGCAACAATAAGGTACCTTACATGTCTCTCTACACTCTTGTTGGAACACGCATGACACACACCCTCTATTTATAGGCAAAGGCTAGGAACACGCAAATGGCCTTTTGCGTGTTCTGAAACACGCAGGCCCATGCGTGTTTCCAAGCCCAAGGCCCATTAGGGTTTTAGCCAGTTTGCGTGTTTCTGTGGTCAAGCATACTTTTGCTTGTTTCCACAGAAACTCTCAAACCATTTGAGAGTTCTTGAGAACAAGCATATTTTTGCTTGTTTCTTAGAAACTCTCAAATGAACATTTGAGTGTTCTTACTTTGAACAAGCAAGACTTTTTGCTTGTTCGTAAGAACCATCAATTAACACTTAGGATATGTTGAGTAAATGTCTTTACTGCAGTCAAGACGCAGAACCGACATTATACTCTGAGTTAATGTCTTTACTGCTGTCAAGACGCATAACCGACATTAACTCAACTAATGCTTTAACTGCTGTAAAGATACGCAGAACTAGCATTAGCCTTTGACACATTTCAACTGTTGTGAATACGCAGAAACTGTGTCGTCAATATTACCTATTGGAAGTGTGTATATAAGATTAATATTCATACTGCTGTAAATACGCAACAACACAAATATCTTAACTTCCCTCTGGAAGTACATTAAGTTAATATCTCAACTGGTGTTAATACGCAGAAACAATATTAACTTAATGACTCTTTACATGTTATGTCTAAAACCTGCAAAATACAAATAATAAACAAACACATAAACATAAGTTAGATCCCAATTGGCTTTCACAAAATATGTCAAGGTAATATTGGGACAAACGGTAATTACAAGATAATTACAAGACTTGAAATTATACACAAATTTACCACACATATCTAGAATGCTCATGTCACTGAGAATCATGCGCTAACATTATTTTTCTTAGTCTCCGTAGTATATATTTTCCGGGTATTGGCCTCATTGTCGAGTAGGACTGTCGTGTGTACGTTTGATGAAATGCTCCCCTTTTGGCTTGTCTGTTAGCGGTGCACCAATTGTTGTTAATTTGTGCCTTCGGGGGCATGCATTCTTCGTAACTTTTGTGGAATTGTGGCAGAATACCCAAGCATGGAGTGGCTGTCTGCATGCAACCTTTTAAACTAGTGGGAAGAAGTAAATAATTCCATAATCTTCAATTCACATTTGTCAGGGGAAATTGAATTTTCTCATATTCACGTGGTCATGTGCAAAAATTTAATTCATGACTTTTAATGCCACTGCATGGCATACGGGATATCTTGTTCCGTCCACCTCTTCATGTCTACAAAATTGAGTTTTCTATGCGGAACATCGACATTATCTGGGACGATGCAAGTAGTAAGTCGCATGATGAGGACTCACAACACCCTTGCTCACATGCATGTATATATGGATGTGGCATGATCATGGGTTTCCATGCCTTTTGCTATTGAACTCATACCTACGTGCTTATCAACGTCATGCATTTCATTATGATAGAATAATTAATCAGTTTGTTCTTGTGAACTCCATTATTACGTTTTGGAACTCCACATCAAATTGCATTTTTTGTATGTGCATTCACGTGCAAGTTGTGTCGTTCCATATCATAATACATGTAGCTATGATATTTTATGTAAAGCCTTTATCATGATTGATCATTACTTCTTCTGTATCGCGATTTTGAGCTCGAAGTAGGGCGAGTTATCCAGACTTGTTGTGAGCACGGGTAAGGTAGCATGTTTTCCCTTGGGTAATCCAATTTCCGCAATATGCTTATTCATGTCGACTTTGTAATTATGATGCTTGTATTATAGTTTTTCGCATGAATTCTCTCGAACCAAAGCTTCCTTTGCTCAAAACCTAGTCCGAAAAATGTTCTTCTTTTGAAGATCCTTTCTTCGCGATAGGCCTCCGTCGTCCTCTGGGGCCTATCTGAATTAATCTCCGGTTGCGTTTGTATTGTGGTACGGAGTTCTCTTTGAAGTAATCGGGGAGATTATTGTTTGCATTCCTCCGTGCGATTTATACTGTACGCAACCGTGTATTGTGGACACTATCATGTAGAATTTCTTCAGTCCCTCTCTTCCCAGAAGCATGTCATAGGGAGAATCTGCCTTTATCACAATTTCCAGAAGCTTCGCGGTTCTTCGCCATGGGAATTCCCCAATGGTAACATCCAACCTTATTTTCCCTAAGGGGTGAATCCGTTCGCTGGCGAACCTTATTACTTCGTTGTCTAGCGGCTTGATTGTGTCTCACAGCTTTCTGGGTAAACGGAGGAATCTTTTTTCATAAATTATATCTTGTCCACTCCCAGTATCCACTTGCATCTTTTTCAAACAAACACTGCCTATGTTGGCTATTATCAACAACGGATCCACTGATCCTTTATTTTCCAGACCACCGAAGTGGTAGTGCTCCGGTCCCCCTCGAAAAAGGGTATTGGATAGTATTCGCCTTCGATGTTCGTATGGTTCAGGTTTTTCGCGGCTTGGTCCGGTTCTTTTTAACAGGTGCGATAATTTTCCTGAGGCCTGCTGTTCTTCTGTGGCGTCTTTTCCCATTTGTCTACCGGGTCCGAATAGGTGGTTGGTTTGCTGAGGCATAGGTACCGTATCAATTCTTTTGATCGGAGCCCATGTATAGCTCTAGATACCTTTCCTTGTTCCGATAGGCGTACCAAGTTTCGCGTACCATCTCCATATTGTTTTAGAAAGTCTTCTGTTTCTTCATTCTCCTCCTGTTTTATCTCATGTGCCTGGAGTTAGGAGCCGAACTCCTCCGTTAATTTTGCTTTGAAGCCTTCGGCATCATGTATGCTTTCCTATGGGAGACTTTCCAACCAGTCCCTAACCTTTCCAAGCAGAAGGTAGAGGATAACATGATTGATTTCTGGCCCGGTCAACCCCTTGGCCCTGGCTACATCGTCGATTTCCTGGAGCAAGGTATCAACCTCGGAGGTTCCATCGTACCAGGAGAGCTCTTGGGTTTCCAATAGTTCTACCGGAGGTACCTGATAGCGTAATTCCTTTGCGAATTGTGCGCATAATCCCTTGATCTTTGGTTTTTTCCCGCTGGCTTCGTCCTTTTTGACTTCATCCACAAAGTCTGTCCGAGGGTGTTGCGGTGCTGCGAGCACGTACGGGTAATACCATGACCCTTGTATTTGCACAGGTTGACCTCCAGCAAGAGGTACCGCTCCTGCCAGTTGGGTCTGCTGCACCCCGGCTGGGTAGAAATATCCTCCGTTGCAGTACGACTGGTATAGCGGTAGATGTGGCTGCATCACGCCCACCGGTACGACTTCTACCAAAGCCGAGTCGATGATTTCTTGGTACGACGAGTAGGTAGGATAAGCCGATTGGTTCAGATGAACCGGGTAAGCGATTCCTGTGCTTTCGTAACTGTCGTGATGATTTTCTTCGGAATTGCTTTTCTTGCTCGGAACCTTCTAGGCTGGCCATTAACCGGTTTCCTTTGTTCGTGTTGTGTAGATTCCTTGGTCCAGGTCCTGGGTTTCGCAACCCTCTAAGCGCTCTTGTAATACGGAAGAGGGCGCATCCCTGTCTATGTGTTTGGGACTTTGCGTGGCATCTCTGTTCCATTCGGGGGTCATGTCCCTCTTGTGGAGGTTCCTTCCTTCGATGTCAATTACATCCTCTCTTGCTTCCCCTCGCTTTGGTTGATTCTTTGTCTGTTCGTCGACAGGCTGCGGGTGACAGTCTCCTTGCTGTATGTTGTGGAAATCGGTATGTTCAGCGGAGAGAATCCCTTTGCTGCCTTCTTCTCGGCGATGGGTGTTTTTCGTTTCTCGTTGCTCTGATGCAGAATCTGAGCTTAGCATAATGCTTTATTATTTTGATCGTGGTCGGGTTCGGTTTTTAAGGACAGAAGGGTCCCACGGATGGCGCCAATTTGTTTGATCAAATAATTGCACTATGGCTCAACCGGAGGTGTGAGTGGGGTTGTTGGTGTTGATCGGCGATTCCCTTATGGTCAGAGGGTCGAAGGACCGCTTTACGCTGGATGGTTTTATCTCTAAGTCAATTTGGTCGACTTAGGGTTTGAGGGTTTTATTTAGGGTTTATTCGGAGGTCGAATAAACTATGTGTAAGGGTTTTGTATATTGTTCGTATGATGTGAATATGCCTCCATCTTATGAGGAAGTCCTCTACTTATAAGATGAGTAATCTTGGAGGATAAGTTAGGTCATTAGGGTTTTACCCTAGAGTTTAGGAAAAGATATCGTAGACATGCTTTAGAGATTTACATGCCTTATAATTAATTATATTAAATATATTAGAATAATAAAAGATAAGGAAACTTACCTTTGCTTTAGGAAGAAGAAAATAAGAGATTTCCTCCATATTTGGCGGAGCTCCGTTCTGACGGATGAGCTCCGTAATTTTGAGGTGATCTACGTTCTCCTGAGGTGACCTCCATTCTGACGGAGGTGACCTCCGTTCTGACAGAGGTGAGCTCCGTGATTCTGGCAGAAAACATCCTTAGGCAGCCTTCGTGATACAGAGGTAGAGCTCCAGAGGGGTATACCATCACCCCCCTTTTTGGGCACTCAGTGGACTGGACTTACCCAAGAACTATCATCAATAGGGAAATGATCCCCGCATCTAACAACTTAATTACTTCTTTCTTGACAACCTCTTTCATGTTAGGATTTAGCCTCCTTTCACTCTGGACAACGGGCTTAACATCATCAACAAAATCTATCTTATGTTGGCAAAAATCAGGACTAATACCTGGAATGTCGGTGGTCTTCCAAGCAAAAGCCCGCTTATGGGCTTTGAGCATAGCCAAAAGAAGACTTTTTTCGTCACTCGAGAGTGAGGACGAGATAACCACGGGTAAAGAGGATTTACCTGCAAAATAAGCATACTCCAAATGGGCAGGCAATGGCTTAAGTTCCAAATCTGTAGGTGGTACATCAACTGAATTTGGTACCCTTGAACTTCCATCAGCAACAACCTTCTCGAAACTCTCATCCTCGGGATGTGTCTCATCCAAGCTAAGTGTCGTAACCTCTGCAAACAAATCATCATCAGAAATATCACCTGAACCTAAATCGGCAATCTCTTCATTTCCCATGTCTGCTTCCATCAATTCCTGAAATTCTTGGTCTAAAGCATCTTCAATGACATCAATCCTGAAACAAGACTCATCAGTAGAATAAGAATGCTTGATAGACCTTTCAACATTAAAAACAATTCTATCAGTACCCACACCCAAAGAAATTTCCTTATCTTTCACACGGATGATAGCATCCGCGGTATTAAGGAATGGTCTACCAAGAATAAGGGGTACCTTAGTATCTTCCTCCATTTCGAGGATAACGAAGTCAACTAGAAACACAATATGGCCTACCTAGACAGTCATCTTTTCAGCAATCCCAATGGGATACTGAAAAGAATGGTCAGCTAATCTAATGCTCATGCGGGTAGGTCACAAAACTCCCAAAGCCAACTTACTCCAAACCGAGTAAGGCATCAAATTAATGTTAGCACCTAAATTAGCAAGTTCCTTACAAGTAAGAGTACGAATAGAACAAGTGATAAGGAAACTCTCTGGATCTTCAAGCTTAGGTGGAATTTGGTTCTGCAAGATAGCAGAACACTCGGCATTAAAATAAGTGGCCTTCACCTTATCTATCTTTCGTTTGTCAGTCATGAGTTCCTTTATGAACATGGCATAGTTGGGAATCCCTTGAATCAAATCAACTAAAGGCACATTAATGTGAACATTTTTGATCATGTTCACGAACTTGTCATACTGCTCCTTTAACTTTGCCTTCTTGAACCTCTGTGGAAACGGTACCTTTGGCTTATAAGGTTTACTCTCAGGAACCATAGCCGGTTTTGGTGGAGTAACCAGAGTCTTCACGGTCGACTCATCTTCCATCTCAATCTCCTCATCAACATTAGCATCATCATTACCTAAATCCTGCACATCTGAAACAACAATATTAGGCATAGGAGGAGGGTCATAAGATTTACCTGTACGAGTGGTAATAGCCTTTGCTTGCTCTTGACGGACTGGTGGTGGTGTGTACTTCTGTCCATTATTCGGACCTGGATTCTGCCCTTGACTCTGCCCTTGACTAAACTGAGGTCTTAGGATCTGCTGAGTATTGCTAGGCAAAGCACCTTGAGGTCTAGTAAGAGCAGCCATCCTACTTTCGAGATCCTTAAAGTTAACAAACTGATTCTTGATGTTAATGTCCACCTTACCATCAATTTTGTCCAACCTCTCACTCAATGCCTTTGTATTATCCCTTATATTCTGAATGCTAGTGTTTGCCTCAACTTGATTGCTCATCAACTGCTTCATCATCTCCCTCAACTCGGCGATAGGATCGGCACCAGAAGAAGAACCTGATCCTTGGTCTTGCTGAGTCTGCTGTTGAGGCTGATCCTGATAGTTGTCTCTCCTCCACTTGTTACCTGAAAAACGAGTATTGTTACCTTGAAAAGAAAAGTTATAAGAACTAAACCTGAGGTCCGGTTCTGGAAACTAGTGCTGCGCTGAAAGCTTCCTTGTGGCTAATTCTGAACATAGTTCACATCTTCGGGTCCCCGCTTAGGACAATTTTCGGAATAATGCGTATCACCACAATGATCACAACCATCAACTAAAACTTTAATATCCCGTTCAAGATATCCAAACCTAGACTCTTGAGCTGCAAATCCCTTATCCATACATGCAGATAAAGCCTGAATCTCTTCAATTACCCCGGAATTGTTACTAGACTTGGCCTTTGCAACACTACCTTACTTAGTACCTTTCTTCATCCTGCTCTAATTCTTCAAAAACCTTTGATCATCCATGCTTGTGTGATCCTTTACCATGGCTTCCAAAATATCATATCCTTGATTTGCTGAAACTACCCCCAAAAGCATAACCCATTTCTCTCTTCGACTGCTTATCCAGGCCATCAAAGAATAACTCAACATATTTCTCCTTGGTCAATTCATGCCCCAGACAATTCCTTAACATTTCCTTGAAACGGATCCATACATCTACAACATCTTCCCCTTCTTCTTGCAATAAGGACCTTCCTTTGAGTTCTAACTGAATAAAACTCACCTATAAAAGCTTCCTTAAGTTGGTCCCAAGTGGTGATAGAATTCTCGGGAAGATCGTTAAACCAATCAAGAGCCTCTCCAGTAAGGGACATGGGAAAGGTCTCGAGTTTCACGGCATTAATTTGATTCTGTCCATATTGATAAAGCCTCGACAACTTCTCAAACCTCTTGATGTGAAAAATCGAGCTTTAAATTTATAAAACTAAAACTATCAAAAAACTCACTACTACGCACTCATGGGCAGTGGACCTGATCGTTTCTAATATAGTTAAGAGATAAGTTTGAGTTCGTTCTCAGGGATTGGAAATGACTAGTTGCTTATGAAAATGGTTTGGAAAACGGGTGTTACTTTGAAAATCCTCTTGACAATTAAAGTAAAATTGGTTTGCAAAATAATTGCATAAATTTGTAAAGAACTTCAGACAATATAGTTAAAAGTCATCCACCTTGACTTCCCTTAACTTCAAATGTGATTGCATTTAATTAAAAACAAATTCTCTAGAGTTTAAAGATAATCGTGACAAGATTAAGGTGCTCACGTGGTACCACCAACCGTGAACAAAATACCAAATCACCTAACTGCTAGTTAAATTACCCAAGCCGGTACCACCAAAACTAAGACAATTCTTCCAACAATCAGTTTTATTGACTATCAAATTATCAATTGAACCTATGTGACAATAACGTGGTACCACCAACCGATATCAATCACGTTAACAAAATTAATCTTTTCTTAAAATGATATTCACTATCATACCATGAACTAGTGATAATTACTTATAGACAAGTAACCGTTTTAAAATCACATACACATTCAACTGGTACCACCAACGAAGAATTATATGCAACCAATATCAAGATTAATTAATAAAAAGAATTAACATCATCAAGATCACAGAACAACGATAATTGAATAAACTCTTTTGAATTAAAAATGCTGCAATCACATTATCTGTCTCGTTTCATCAAGGTGAATGATTAAACGTTTAGCCACTCATGATCAATCCACAATAATAAATAATATAGAAGAGAAACATGATGTACCAATCGTTTGAAGAAAATAAATTGCAAGACAGTAAGTAGATACGATCTAGATGGGTGCCCGTGAATCTTCAACGAATCCGCCTAAGAAATTATCTTGATTGGAGGGTGAAGAAACCTTGTAGAATAGCTCCTACAAAGAGTTTTGATGCCTAATTTTCGACCTAGGTTTTTGCTTATATACCCTCTGAAAATCTGATGCAAAACCAACCTAGGTTTCTTTTCCCCGTGCACCCACTACGGCGCAGTGGGGTTGAGCCTTCCCTCACTGCGACGCAGTGAGGTGATCTTGACTTTGACCTTCTCGTGACTGCGGCGCAGTGGCTAAGCAAATCACCACTGTGGCGCAGTACGTTTCCACGGCCTCCTTCTTCTTAACCTAACTGTGACGCAGTCAACTCTTAGCCATCCCCACTGCGGCACAGTAGGGGTTTGTCCATAAAATTCCGTGGGATTTGGATGCGGCACAGTGGGCTAGTGCATCCCTACTGCGGCGCAGTGAACACTTGTACAGAGCCAACTTCTTTCGATCTCGATTACTTGCCAAACTCTGCCGTCTCTTCCACTCAAATCAACTCTCAACATCATAACGCACTTCCAGGCCAATAATCATCCGAAAATGTACCAAATGAACGCGTATCCTGTTTAGAGCTTGTAAACACTAACAAACACCATAAACTCGCAAATGCATACAAAAACGACTTAAAACATATAGTAAAATGGCCAATAACGATGTAGGTAATGGGTATAAATTAGTCACATCACCTCTCCAAATGCTTGTCTGGATCCCATTTCCTTTTGCCATCAAATAACTGCTCCTCGATACTCTTGAGATGATTACTTTTTAGATTGAAGTTATGATAAATGGTAGGAGGTCTAATGGCGCTACCATGGTCGGCCGGAATGTTTCGGACCCTATCTCCATAGCAAATGTCATTTGGATCCCTTGGTTATTCGTCACCGATCTCCTCTTGCTCAAATTCTAACTTAAAGAATTCGTCTAGCTAAAACCCTTCTTCGTCTGAATCTTGAATGGGATTAGCTACAGGTGAGTTTGGTGTTGGTGTTGCGAAATTCGATGGAGTTTTCAACGGACTATTCAGAGGTAGACCCGAAGAACGCAAGTTCATCAACTATGAAATAAGCCTGCAAACACAACTAACACCACACGTCAAATGCACATGTGATAAACAAAGAAAACTACTCCAATAAGGCAAGTAACTTCCTCACGTGTGAGGAAGGATCAAACCACTAAATTAACAACTAAAACGCGCACAATCCCCGGCAGCGGCACCAAAAACTTGATGTGCAAAATCAAGCTTTAAATTTATATCTGAAAATACCTTGAACTCACTACTACACACTATCGGGCAGTGGACCCGTTCGCGTGCAATATAGTCAAAAAGTAAGTCCGAATTCGTTCGCAAGGATTGGTTTGAACTAGTTGTTTTGTAAAGAAGTTTGGAAACAAGGGTGTTGCTCAATATCTCCTTTGACAATTAAATTAAATTCAATTTGGAAGAAAGAACATATAAAAGAAGAGAAGTTTCAGACAATATAAATAAAACTCATCCACCTTGAATTCACTCGACTTCAAATGTGATTGCATTTAATTATGACCAAATTCATTTGAGTTTAAAGATAAACGTGAAATGATAAAGGTGCTCACGTGGTACCACCAACCGTGAACAAATCACCAAATCACCTAAGTTACTAATCAAATTACCCAAGCCGGTAACACCAACGCCAAGACAACTTTTCCAATAATTAGTTTGACTGACTATCGAATTATCAATTGAACCTATGTAAAAATAACATGGTACCACCAACCATTATAAATTACGTTGACAAAATTATTCTTTACTTAAAATGATATTCACTATCATACCATGAACTAGTGATAATTTCTTATAGACAAACAACCATTTTAAAATCACGCATATATCCAACTAGTACCACTAATGGAGAATACACATGCAACCAATATCATAATAATTATTTAAAAGAATTAAATCATCAAGATCACGAAACAACGATAATTAAATAAACTCTTTGAATTAAAACATATTGCAATCACATCATTCGTTTAGTTTCATCAAGGTGGATGATTAAATGTTTAGCCACTCATGATCAAATAAAAACAATAATCAAAATAAGAGAAGAACATATTGTACCAATCGTTTATTGAAATAGAAAATTGCAAGACAGTAATGTATTACGATCTAGATGGGTGCTCGTGAATCTTCAGTGGATCCGTCTAAGAAATCTTGCATGGACACCTGATAGAACCCCTTGTAGAGCAGCTCCTAGAAAGACTTTTGATAAGTTGGAAAATTAGGTTTTGATTTTAATTTATACCCTACTCGAATCTGATGCAGCAGGCGTCCAAAACCCTCAGCTCCCGTGCACCCACTGCGACGCAGTGGACTGTGCAATCCCTTAATGCGGTGTAGTGAGGATCCACGTCTCAATTTGCCTTTAGGTGACTGTGGCACAATGGGCATGTGCACCCTCCACTGCGGCGCAGTCCAAATCCACGAATCAATTTCTCCTTCTTTTGACTGCGGCGCAGTGGGCTCGGGTTACCCCTACTGCAGCGCAGTCCAAACTCTCGGCAATATTTGTTGTAACTTGAGGACCACTACGGCGCAGTGGGCACATGTTTTCCCTCCGCAGGGTCGCAGTCTCTAGCTGTTGTCCAAAAATCTTCGTTTTCCAACTTGTACTTGCCAAATTCTTCTATCTTCTATACTTAATCAACTCTCGATCTCCCGAATCAATATCTTGGCTAAAAATCATCCGAATATGTATCAAATGGACGCGTAACCTATTTAGAGCCTGAAAACACTAACAAATACCATAAACGTGCCAAATGCATACAAAATTGACTCAAAACACATACAAAACAGGCCAATAATGATGTAGGCGATAGATATAAATTCGTCACATCAACCACCAACTGTTTGATGAAATTCCCTTATGAAATCATAGGCAAAACTAGTAACCAGTACTTGTACCTGACTTCATTAGATAAGTTTCTTGTTGTTTAGGATAAGATTACCCAATAAATAAAAATGAAAAGTTGGATGATTTCTTCTGTTTTTTTTTTACAAAGTATGTTATTTTAAGTAGCAATTTTTGTGATACCCAACTTGAAATGTGATTCTTTCAAGTATGTTTAACCTGTTTTTATTGCAATTGACATAATGAAAACAAAAGTTCTTATGAATTTGATATGTTTGCTGATAACTTCTATCTACGTTTTTTGTCTGTCTATCTGTCTGTTGGAGAGTGTTTATCGATACGTATCAATTCTACAGTTCCAAGTCCAATTATATCTACATTTTTTCGGCTTTACGGAGATTAAAAAGATTATAGTGTGTGTGTGTGTGTGTTGGAGAGTTTATTAGTTTTCTCTTCCAATGTGATGCTTAAGGATATTGTCGTTATGTATATATATGAATTTATGATGTTAATTTGTATTTTCCGTAGCTGATACGAGTTGTAGTTTGATTTCTCCGGAGTTGGGAACTACTACTTCCTTTTTGATGAATCAAAGAACCGCACGGTCCTCCGATCTAACAAGGTGAGGGTTTTTGATCGATTCGTTGGCAATTCCCTATCGGTGTAAAGCTTTGTGAAGCTTAACGCCACAAGATCGGGTGTGTTTGTGTTGGCGATGGACGACTCCGTAAAAGAGACGACCACCTTAGGTGATCGAATGATCGGGTGAATGAGGTTTCGTATCTTGTAGAGAGAACTTAATGCCTATTCGTGAGGGGATACCTCTATTTATAGGACTAACTTATCTTAGGAGATAAGTTAAGGTTTTAGGGGGATACCCTAATTATTTGGGTACAAGATATGGTATGATATGTTTATGGGATTTACATGTCATATAATAAATATATTATATTAATAAAAGATAAGGAAACATACCTTTGCTTTAGGAGGAAGAAAATAAGAGATTTCCTCCATATTTGGCGGAGCTCCGTACTGACGGATGAGCTCCGTTCCTGATGGAGGTGAGCTCCGTTTTCCTGAGGTGACCTCCGTTCTGATGGATGAGCTCCGTTCTGACGGAGGTGAGCTCCATAATTCTGGCATATTTACCTCCGGATATAGAGCTCCAGAGGGATATATCATTAAGCCCCCCAGTTTGATGGGAGATTCTATCTGCAGAAGATCGCATTAGACTACTAAAAATAAACAAATAAAAGCTTACCTTCGAAGATCATGAACGTCTTCAAATTCGCGGAAGCTGGTTATTTTTCCTTTGCAAGACTATCCTAAAATATGCACAAGATCCGCCTTGTCCCCGAGACTCCGTCTGTGAAAATTGGCACAAGACGTGTTCTTAGTATTGATCCTTCTGTCGCCAAGGTTATTTATTTATGATTATCACAGCACAGGCCTTGTCGATCGTTTGGTTGCAAAGAATCGTCTTTGACAAATTACACAAGATTTCGCCCTGGACGAGGCTTCATCGGTGACATATATACTAGGTTTTATTATAATCGGCATCGTTGGATTTCATGGGCGTAAATTGTTGAAGATCTAACCCGGCGGTAGAGACGGGAACGTATAATGTACGGTCCCATGGATTGCGCCAATTTGATGAATCAAAGAACCGCACGGTCCTCCGATCCAACAAAGTGAGGGTTTTTGACCGATTCGTTGGCGATTCCCTATCGGTGTAAAGCTTTGTGAAGCTTAACGCCACAAGATCCGGTGTGTTTGTGTTGGCGATGGACGACTCCGTAAAAGAGACGACCACCTTAGGTGATCGGATGATCGGGTGAATGAGGTTTCGTATCTCGTAGTGAGAACTTAATGCCTATTCGTGAGGGGATACCTCTATTTATAGGACTAACTTATCTTGGGGGATAAGTTAAGGTTTTAGGGGGATACCCTAATTATTTGGGTACAAGATATGGTATGACATGTTCATGGGATTTACATGCCATATAATAAATATATTATATTAATAAAAGATAAGGAAACATACCTTTGCTTTAGGAGGAAAAAAATAAAGGATTTCCTCCATATTTGGCGGAGCTCCGTTCCTGACGGAGGTGAGCTCCCTTTTCCTGAGGTGACCTCCGTTCTGACGGATGAGCTCCATTCTGACGGAGGTGATCTCCGTAATTCTGGCAGATTTACCTACGGAGATAGAGCTCCGGAGGGGTATATCATCACTTTTCATGTAAACAAAGATTTCTATCTCCGAAAGCTGGCATTTTGAGATGTGGTCACTGCAGGACTTTTAATTACTCGATTCTTTTAAGGTAAGCCATTTCTGGATGGCTTCTTGGCCCTGTTCCCCATTATTTGTTCCTACAAAGTGCAAAGTATAGTGTCGCATTTACAAACAAACAATTTAGTATATCTGTAACACCTTGTGTACTTGTAACTAGTTTCATCTTATTTATGAGCCAGCAAATACCTCATACAAAGTGAGGGCAAGTTGAAATATTGTATTCTTAAGAGTCTAGGAATTTAACCAATTTGGAGCTGCGACACACACGTTCCATCTTCGAACCATTATATGTATAGCTTTTGTAAATAATATAGCCGGTGTTTGGATCCGTGTTTTCAAGTTATATGATCGTTGGCACTAATGGTGACAGATGTTTCCTACTTTCGGTCAACATGGTGCCGACGATTTCAGTCGACGAAACAAGTGTGACATTCTTCTGATCAGGTCCAGAAGACGACCTAATTGTGTCCCAGAGGTGTAACAAAATACCAAAGTATAATCTACACAAGTAGTTGTAGAGGGGGGGTGAATACAACTTTTCGTTTTTCCTTAACTAACTTTTAAGAAAATAGTTTTAGAGATTCAGATAAGTAATTAACTTAATGCAATAAATAAGAACCAATAAAACAGTAAAGCAAAATAAACATTCTTAGACACAGATTGCGTTTTTCAAATATAATCCTTTATTAAGATAAATCTATACAAATAATTATAGGGATGTTACGGAAATAAGATAACCTACAATATCTAAACAACCCTATGAAAAGACAAACAACAATCCGAAAGTTCTAGCTCAAGAGAAGCAGCCCAGGCTAACTTCTCACAGACTAAGCTATGCGTAAGAGCAGTGAACTTGTGTGAAGAATGATTCAAAGGAATGTCACACATATGCCTTCAAGGATTGGAGCTTTTATAGGCGAAAGCTTCAATATCTCTTAGTGTCCAAATCTGCTACGTATAATAATTATGTTGGATGATTAGGGAATATTAGAATGTGCCTTCATCGTACTTTTGGTCCCCAAAACCTGCAGCACGTCATTTTGATCGTCCAATGAAAGTATGGACACGCATACGTAAATAAACCACCAACCTAGATTCTAGGAACCTTCCTAGTCACGTCATATGTCTTTATCAACAAATCCAGGCTGTAATCTTCACTTGATTGGCATACACAGATTGCTCGTTTGTCAAGAGAAATTCTATCTAAGTGTCTCTAAGCTGACTGCTAATCTCAAGCTGTCTTCCACAAACAACTTGATCTTCTATCTTCAATCCTCCTCTTCGACTTGGATTGAATGTTGCTACCATTTGATGCAGCTTAAACAACACAGCTTCCATGAGATAGAACAATTGCAGAGTATGAAGCATAACCTAGGTCGCAAGCTGTGTCAGCTTAGGCTGACCCAGATTACTATACAAGAACCAAAAGATTTACAAGTGTTTATAGACAGATTTGTCATCATTAAATTTACAACATTCATTGGGACTCAACAATCTCCCCCTATTTGATGATGACAAAACCTTACACACTTTTCTAACTATCAGCTTACAAAGAATCAAAGTAAAATACTACTAACAGATTTTGACCCTTTGAATCTTTTGGGTTCTTTTTGATCAGGCTAGAAGTTGTAGCAAGAAAAACTGATTGAATATATACAATGAGCATTACAAAGGAGAATTTTAAAATATCTTACAAACAATTTACTTAACCTCCTAAGATATCTACAGTTTCTTGCTTAACTTCAAATGAAGGGGCAACTGTAACATCAACTTTCCTATCCATTCCTTCTTTAATAAGAAACTGCTCATACCCATTACCTTGTTCACCAAAATTAACACAGAATCTGTACAAGGTAAATAGGTGCATTGTTGGTACCTGTTTGAGCTCGGCAGTTCTCTGAAAGACTAGTTGCCCTCTTGCATTTGCAAAATACATCCCATGCACAGGCTCAGTTATATGCAATCCACACTCTGCATCTTGTACATTAGAAGGCAGAGACAGATTCAGATGACCAAGAAGTTTGTCTAGAGCTTCTGGTGCCAATTGCTTAAGTAGTTCTGAAGGGTTCAATTGTTTGATAAAATATGTATGATCACCTTCAGGACCATCAAGCTTGAAATGCTTTGTTCTTCTTCTTTTCAGTGGCTCTTCAAACTCTTCTTCTTCCATGTCATAGTATCTTGGTTTTGGAAGACTTAAGACATCAATCTTGTTTTCCACAATAATGGCCAACTTCTTCTCAAGTGCTTCCAAGACAATCTCTCTATGAATGCTGGGTTGCTTGTAGATAATGTTATGCAGCTCAACCCACTCTGTGTAACCTAGATCAAACATCTTGTCAAGATCATAGGTTTCTCACGTGTTTGCATAACCTTCTCTTGTGCATCTGATGCTTGGAATGGTTTGATTTTTCCTTCTCTTTAATTGAACATGGAGATGGGACTGTGGATATTTTCTGAAATTTAATCTTTCTTTCACCTTCTTTATATCCACAGCTTTCCATCCAGCATGAGCTTTGACACTTTGCTGTACATCTTTGACTTTCTGAGATGGCTTGGCAAAGTAAGCTTCCTTCTTCCTTTTCTTGCTCACGGTCTTTTCCTTTGATCCAACAACTGCCAATTCTTCCTCATCTTCTTTGATTAGTTGTTCTTGAAGTGCTTTGGCAAGTTCAGGATCAGACTCAAGAGCAGACAACTTCATCCTCTCTAATGTATCTTCCACAATCATTTTATATGCATCTTTGACAGACACATTCATTTTTTAAGCTCTCTCTACAGCAAACTCCCAGTCCTTCTCTTCTTGAGTCAAGACTTTAACACCACTAGAGCCTTTACCACTTTCCGTTTTCTTCATCATAAATTGGCTCAAAGTGGTAGAGTCATCACTTGAAGTGGAGTCAGCTTTAACAATTTTTGGAGCTGGGTCAGCTTGTGTAGAGACAGATTGTGTAGATTTCCCTTTATCAGCACCTTCTTCTTCACCATATTCCCTCCTTATCTCTCCAACAACATCCATCACAACATCAGTTGTCTCCCCCTCAACATCATCACTTCCCTTAACAACTTCCTCATTCTCCTCTTCAATCCTTACACCACCAGACTCAGATTCTAGTCTTCTTATCTCCTCCTCAGCTTCCACATTTAGATTAGAGCCATATACAACCATCCTTCTATCATTGGCCTCCCTTTCTCTTCTGGCCTTGGCATACATTGCATCCAACTTCTTTAAGTACTCAGCAGTTTCTTTGTCTACTGCAATCCTTTCGTGCTCAATTTCAGCCTCACTCCTTTTCTTTCTTTTCTCCCCCTTTTTTTCATCATCAGCTTGGAAGGAGCTTACAGGAGTGGCAAAGATTCCACTGAGTCTTGTATTTAGCATATCAATTCTGAAGTTGTTTGCAGACCAGGATCTGTGTAGATCAATGAAGTCATTGTGAAGGTTGACCATGTTAGTTTGCACACCTTTAGATATATCCACCAACTCTTTCTTGAACTCAGCTTGGGATTTGTTGGCATTTTTGAGTTCAATGGTTACATCTCTGGTGAACTTGGTTGCATTTTTCTCAATCTGATACAGAGTACTCTTGTTTGTTTTATTTTGCTCATTTATTGCCTTTGTCAACCCATCAAGAGACTCTGTCAGCTTGCTCTGGCTTTTTTCCATGTTCTCAAGTGCCCTTATCACCCTGATCTTCAGTTTCTTTGTGATCTTGGCACAACTTCTCCACCTTTTTATCCGTCAATTCCTGATCCTTTTGGATCTTGACCAAGTCTTCAACCAGCTTTGAGTTCTCAACCTTAGAGGTTGATATGAACTCAGTGAGCTGATTTACCATATCTGAAAATGAGATAGTGGCAGCTTGGGAAGAACTTGCAGTTGGCCTAAAGGCCACTGACTCTGGAAAGAGCAGCCTGCAATCCTTAACATCAGGGTCATTTGGCTCATAGAGAAGGGGGTGGAGGCTAAGGGAGTTTTGGTGCATTTTCTCATGAGAGTGAGTCTCATGAGCAGATCTTTCAGAGGAGATGATGTGCTGAAAAATATGAGAAGGATTGACTTGTATTTCAGATTGTGGGCTAGAGGGAACATGTTAATCATCAGATTGATCAACTCCTCCACTAACATCTTCCATCAGAGCATCCCTTGAGGATGGATGGGCAAGCACATCATCGAATGAAGAGTCACTTCTGGAGATAGTGACTATTTTCTCATCAGAGTCATGAGGACAACTAATGGTTTCCAAGGCTGCACTTGGGGCTAACATGCCTTATTTAAAAAGAGTCATGTAACCTACAAAACCCATCTGTCCAAGGACAAAGGCAGACACAGATTCTGCAGGTGTAATTTGTTGTGAATCAGATTTCCCCTCAACCAAAGTGTGTTGTGTTACCAAGGTATCACTGGGGAGAATAGTTGAGGCCTGTATCTCTCCTTGTGATCTAGAAGAGACATTGGCAGCCTGTACAGACTCAGAGTGTAAGAGAGAAAGAGTTTGAGCAGCTTGGGAAATACAAGCAGTGTCACCAAGGCGTTCGATACTTGCATCCTTAGGCTGATCATCCTTAGGAAAGATGTGCATAGACTCTGAATCATGTTGGATCTGGGCTGGATCCTCTGTTGTCCCTTTAATGATATCATCAACCTTTTGGGAGGCTGATGATGGTGAAATTGGTGGACTCACAGTATGACCTTGGGAGGAGGTCTTTGTTTCAATACCTTCACCCTTTTTGGAGGGTTAGGCAGAAGTAGTTGTTCCCTTTATCTCGTCTACATTCTTTTGGGAGAGTGCAGATGGGCGTGGTGAAATCGGCTTATCAGCTTGGGTGGCAGAGTCAGCTTTGGAACGTTCCTCAGCTTCCAATGCACCTTGGAGGACTTTAACTCTAATTGTTGTTGATTTGTCAACCCCTGAAGTTGATACATTTCTCTTTGATCGTTTCTTTTTAGTATTGTGAGGTACTAGGTCCTCAACAATGGGTCTTTTGGAGGCGGATTTTGAAATGGTGGTTGAGGGTGTGGCTAGAGTGGCTGATGATGTGGCCTACTCTTCACCCTTAGAAGAAGAAGAAGGAGTAGATTTGGAAGAGTTTAAGGGTTCAAGAGAATGAGTACCTTGACTCTCTTGATTGGCAGATTGAGTGTTGGACTCAGATCGCGTCGAAGGAGAGGCAGCTTCCTCCAAAGCTTGTTGTTCCCTTTCTCTTTGCCTGCAAAAATCAAGGTAAACCTGCATTGCTTGGATTAATCCCTTCGCAGTTACCTTGGGACTATTAAAGATATTAGTATTTATGGCCTTACATTCCATAGTTTGGCCAGTTGCCAAACTGAAGTCACCATCAAGAACTGCTTCAATGATGAGTCCAAGAATCCTACCATAAGGTATGGTAAAGGTCTTATTATTGACTCGGCCAACTAAGTCTTTAAATATTAATCCCGCATAATCTACTCTGGTCATAGTGACCAAGGAATGAAAAAGTTGTAATTCGAGAACATTAGGCTGATCAAAACTGCCTGCCTTCATTTGCAAAGATTTACTTAAGGTACTTAGAAGATAATTCCAAATGCCAGTTAAATATTTCATTTTAACCACTGAAGCTAATGGACCAGAATATCCACAAATAGGCAAAATGTTTTTGGCTTTAGTGTGTGAAACATTTTCATAATCATCTTCAGGCATATAAGACAGTTCAAAAGCAGACCTAAGTCTTCTTAAAGTAATAAATACCTATTACTTACCATTAAGGATGGTGCCTCGAATTACGGCATGTCCTTTCTTCGTCTGACCAACCACACAGCTCGCCTAGAATTCGCAGAGCATGTCTTGATACACCACATCCCGCTTCTCAATCATCATCTTGCCAAAGGGATGATGCCATAAAAAGGCAACAATTTCATCATAACCTTCTGCCCAAGAAGGTGGATGAACATTGGCAGAGACAAGATTGACGATCTTGATTTTACCAGTATCAAGATCAGCCGGGCTTACAACCACTTCACTACCCACAACATAGGGTGGAAGCTTATTTACGCTAACCGGAGCTGGGTGTCGAAACCCAGATTCAGACGGAGAAGAATCATTATTATTCGAGTTATTAACAGATTTAGATGAAGAAGATGAAGCCATTTAATTTTTGAATAGATTATAAGAAGAAGAGATAAGAAAATTAAATTCAATAGAACAGGACACCGATTAGATAACAAGAATGAGAGAAATACAAAAAAAAAATTTGAATGAAATAGTATAAGTGATTTGGGAATTAGGTTAAGTTGAGTATATATATATATATTCGTACAAAATATTTATATATTTAAAATAACCGTTTGGAGGGAAGAGAGAGAAATAATTTGATTGGGTGAAAACAGCTAATGGGGGTACTTTTGCAGTAAAAGTCCGTTGCCTCCACACGTGTCACTCACTCATTGATCAGAAAATGGATAAATAAGTTAAACTAAATTAAAATAATCTAAATAATAAAACGCACTGAGATATTTAATAATAAAAACAACTTCCAAGCTGAGTCAGACTCAGCTTACCCATTTTAACTTGATTTTCACCAAGTAAAACAGGGTAGTCTGTGTTAGACACAACTTGCCTTTAAAGCTTAAATAAAAATTCGAAGAGGTTGAATTTATCATTACTTATCACACTGTCTTATACATATTTAGCATTCCCAGCTTACTTATTAGAAAATTGAACCTGTTTTCATCCAATGGCTTGGTGAACAAGTCAGCAAGCTGATTCTCTGTTGGAATGAAATGCAGTTCAACATCTTCTTTCATCACATGATCTCTGATAAAGTGATATCTGATATCAATATGCTTTGTCCTAGAATGAAGTACAGGATTGTTGGAGATTGCTATGGCACTTGTATTGTCACAGAAAATTGGAGTCTTTGAGGCAGTGACACCATAGTCTTGAAGTTGAAATTGCATCCACAAGACTTGTGAACAACAACTTCCTGCAGCAACATATTCAGCTTCTGCAGTGGAAATAGAGACTGAGTGTTGCTTCTTACTAGACCAGCTTACAAGTCTATTGCCAAGCAATTGACATGCTCCAGATGTTCTTTTTCTATCAATCTTGCAGCCTGCAAAGTTAGAATCTGAATAGCCAATTAGATCAAATCCAGAGTCTTTGGGATACCAAAGACCCAGATTGGGACTACCTTTAAGGTATCTAAAGATTCTCTTCACAGCTTTAAGACGTGATTCTTTAGGATTAGCCTGATATCTTGCACATAGACATGTAGCAAACATAATATCTAGTCTACTAGCAGTCAAGTAAAGTAGAGAGCCTATCATACCCTTCTAAGCTGTGATATTAGTATGTTTTCCACTTTTATCTTCACTCAGCTTATCACCAGTTCCCATAGAAGTATTCATAGATGAGCAATCACTAAAACCAAATTTGTTCAATAAGTCTTTAACATATTTTACTTGATTAATAAAAATACCATTTTTAGTCTGTTTGACTTGTAAACCAAGAAAATAGTTAAGTTCTCCCACCATGCTCATCTCATACTTTTTAGACATTAATTCATAAAACTTTTTGCAAAGTCTTTTACTGCTAGAACCAAAAGATTATGTCATCTACATATATTTGTACAAGTATAATATCACCATTATATTTTCTCATAAACAAAGTCTTGTCAACAAAGTATCATACCATGCTCTTGGAGCTTATTTGAGGCCATAGAGAGCCTTGTCAAGCTTAAACACATGATCAGGATACTTTGAGCTTTCAAAACCTGGAAGTTGTTCAACATAGACTTCTTCTTCCAACTTCCCATTCAGAAAAGCACTTTTCAAATCCATTTGATAAACCTTAAAGCCTTTGTGAGCAGAATAAGCCAAGAACATTATGATGGCTTCCAGTTTTGCCACAGGAGCAAAGGTTTCATCATAATCAATCCCATCTTCTTGTCTGTATCCAAGAGCTACTAGTCTTGCTTTATTTCTGGTCACAACTCCTTTTTCATCCATCTTGTTCCTGTTGACCCACTTGGTTCCAATCACAGTTTTAGAATGATGAGGTCTTGGAACAAGTTCCCAGACCTTGTATCTTTCAAATTGTGTTAACTCATCTTGTATAGCATTTACCCAAGAAGGATCTGACAGAGCCTCAGCAACATCAGTTGGCTCCATTTTACTAACAAAGTTGACAAACATGCAGAAATTTCTTGTTGCCTTCCTTCTTGTTTTTACACCAGATAAAGGATCACCAATGATTTGGTTGATTGGATGACTCCTTGTCCTCTTAGTTACATGATGTGTATTGCTTGATTCTTGGACTATTGGTTGACTAAGATTTGAAGGTCCAGCTTGATTATCTTGAGGAACAGAATGATCAGCTTGGATTGGAATAGATAGAACTGAGTCAGCTTGGGAGTCATTGAATGGATTAAATTCTTGAGATGAGGGATCAGCTTGCACATTTTCAAAAATTGGTAACTCTTCTTCTTCAAATATTTGCTTCCCCTGAGTTTAAGCATTCTTATCTTCAACGGGTGGATTAGAGGGAGGCTCATTCTCAGGAACAACGAGTTCTTCAAAGTTGATATCATCATCTTCAAGTAGAGAGCAGTCTGGCTTGGAGCACCCTTCATCAATAGTCACATTTACAGAATTTTCAATAGTCTTGGTTCTTTTATTGTAGACTCTGTAGGCTTTCATCATTGTAACATATCCAAGTAGGATACCTTCATCTGCTTTCTCATCAAACTTTCCAAGATGGTCTAGCTGATTTAGAATATAGCAAGGACTTCCAAACATACTTAGGAAACCAATTTCTGGTTTTCTTTCCCTGAGAAGTTTATATGAAGTCTTATGGTGTCTTTTCACAATGAGAGATCTGTTTTGAGTGAAGCAAGCTATATGAATTGCTTCAGCCCAAAAGTGAGCTTTGACATTATTTTGTGCCATCATGGATCTTGCAGCTTCAATAAGAGTTCGTTTCTTCTTTCTACAACACCATTCTGTTGAGGAGTTCTTGCTGGTGAGTACACTTGTGAAATAGCTTTTTCACTACAGAATGAGTTCAAAGTGACATTTTTAAATTCAGCTCCATTGTCACTTCTTAACTGCCTAACAGGCCTTGTGTAGAGTATTTCAGCTTGTTTAATAAAATGAATAATGCTGTCAGCAGCATCATGACTTTTGTGCTTTAGAAAGAAAACCCAGGTATATCTAGAAAATTCACCAACAATGACCAATGTATATCTCATTCCAGTGAATGAGGGAGTACTAACTGGTCCAAACAGATCCATATGCAGCAAATCTAAACAATTATCAATGGTTGAGCATGTTTTTGACTTGAATGTAGCTTTGTGTTGTTTTCCTTTTTCACAAGGACCACACAGTTTGTCAATCTCATATTTAATCACAGGCAGTCCAGACACCAATTCTTTCTTACACAGCTTGTTGATGTCTTTAAATTTCATATAAGACAACCTTTTATGCCACAACCAATTTAGCTCATCTTGTGTCTTTGACATGAAACAAACTTCTTTTGAGACAGTTGGATTTCTCATGTCAAAAGAGTACAATGAATCATCTCTATTTGCAATTAACACCTCATTGCCTTCTAAATCAAGAACTATTCCATTATCAGATTGAAATCTTACTTCATAACCAGCATCACACAACTGACTCACACTTATCAGATTGTGCTTCAAACCATTCACATAAGATACCCTTCTGAAGGTAAGAAGACCATTTGAAAGAATATCAAATCCTTCTGTTCTTCCTTGGGAATTATCTCCAAATGTAACACTAGGACCAGCGCTTGTCCTAAAGCTACATAATAGGGACTTACATCCGGTCATATGCTTGGAACACCCACTGTCCAAGTGCCAGGTATGTGCATCATGATAACCCTGCATTTGTAATAAGATATTAGTTCATTTTGGGAACCCATCCAAGGATGGGTTCACCAGAGCTGACCATACGGTCTGACTAAGATTGATTAGTAAAACTGATAGCCTTATCACATTTAGAAACCCATTGCTGCTTAATCTGACCCTTACCAGATTTGAAGTTCTTTCTTGCAACATTTAGAGTTTCATTCTGAATAAAACCTTTCCCTATTCCAGATTTCTTACATTCAGACCTCAATTTACTTTGATCAACAAAATCAGGATCAGACACACTTAAAAGTAAATTAGTGTCGTTGGAAATCTTACCTTTTCTGGACTCAACATATTTAGAAATCATTTTTTTTTCTTTTTTGGAACACTATGATCTCTAACTTTTCTCTTATTTCTTTTAGACACACCATTGTTTGTTTTAGACTTTGAATTTGACACAGATTGAGTAATTAACAGTTTTGATAGATCAAGAGTTTCCTCAGGTTTTAATTCAATTACCCTATCAGATTCAGACACAGCTTCAGCAATGGTTTGACCAATTTTCTCAGGATCATTAAACCCAATACCAGACTTCTGAGCCAATATAATTGGTTTAGAATTCTTTCCTTTGGTTTGAATTTTGGGTGGTGAAGGAGGCTGATAACAAGATTCCATGGCACAGACTTCACTGATGGCAATAGCTCTATCATAGTCACCATCAAAAATAGCTTGAACTTGATGAGGAACTTGCACATTAACACATTTTGCAGCTCTTTTGGAACCAGTACACCATGATTCAGTTATGTGCTTGATTTTCAAAAACTTTTCTTCTGAAGTTTTGGCTTCAGTAACCAAAATAGCATTTAATTGTTTTTGAGCTTTAATTTCAGATTCGAGTTTTTCAATGGTGAAATTTTTTGAGCTTACATCTTGTTTCAAGATTGAAATTTCTTTTTAAGTTCTTGATTAAAATGTTTTTGCAAGAGAATCTCATCACCAAGTCTATTTAACCTTGACAGCTTTTCATTATCACACAGATTGGAGAAGATATTTACCTCAGGTGGAGCAATCTGACTTGAAGAAGCCTTGTGAGCTGACTCAGATTGTTGTTGAATTCTGACAAGATCTTCAACAAACTTTTGAGTAGCTTATTTAGCCATGAAGCATTTGGCATCTTTGTACTTCTCATCATCAGAGGATGTAGCACTTTCAGCCTAATCTTTGGCTATCAGACTCTTCTCATCTTTTTCAACTTTCTTACTCAGCTCAGCCACTTGGGCTTTCAAGGCTTTGTATTTGGTCTTGAGCTTTGAGTACTTTTCATTTCTTCCACCTTTAGTTGACATAGCTTGGGAAGACTCCTTGGATCTGCAATCACCAGCCATGTGTCCAGGCTTACTACACTTGTAGCAAGTAACTTTGGACATGTCAAATGGCTTCTTGGTCTTATTAGCTTGCCCACTTCTTCCTCTTCCTTTGAACTTGTTAAATGATCTCCTTCTTATCCTTTCAGTCAACAAAGCCACTTCATTGGCTAAGTCCTCACCATCAGATTCATCATAATCAGACTCAGAACAAACAGAATTAGTGTTAGAAATCACATGTACAGATTCATTGATGCAAGGAATGATCTCATTTGAAATTGAACTAGGATGTTCAGTCATGGATGCAACAAGTGCACTAGCAGGCTGACTATAAGAATCACCCATAGCAATTAGTTTCTCAGCTTCTGAACATTCTTGGTTATGGAGTAAACCAAAAAGTCCAGGGAGATCAAGATCTTGATACACAGAACTAAGTTTCACAGAAGAAATATAATTATTTCATTAAGGTGGCAATGAATCAAGAAATTTACTTTTCAACACATCAGTTTTCTTAGTAATTCCAACAGCGGCTAAATCATTCACTAAAACATTAAAGCGGGTATGAGTGTCAGTCAAGGATTCATTTCTCCAAGAGAAAAATCTCTCATACCTCCTGGTGAGAGTAGTAATGGTGGATTCCATGGAGGTAGAGCAACCCTCAAACATAACAGTCAATGTACCCCACATTTTTTTAGCTGTAGAACATATTTTAATTGAATGGTAAATGTCTTTAGGCACAACTTAGACAATGAAGTTACGTGCCTTCACATCCAAGTTGGCTAATCTCCTATCCTCATCCCCCCAATCTGCCTTGTCCTTAACAATGGATTTAACTGTGGCAGAAATGGTTGGGTGACCTTCCCTGACCACAACAGTCGATGTAGGCACATAAGGACCATCCACAAGGATGTCAGGCATATTGTTGTCAATGGATTCAAGGAACAAAGACATACGACCTTTCCACCCACTGAAATCATCTTTATCAAACATGGGTGGTCGGGTAGAAGAACCATTATCTACTACTGATGACATTATGCTCTACTTTAAAGGAAAAATAAGCAAGGACCAGGTCAAGTTAATTCTTAACCCCTGCTCTGATACCACTTATTGTGTCCCAGAGGTGTAACAAAATACCGAAGTATAATCTACACAAGTAGTTGTAGAAGGAGGTGAATACAACTTTTCGTTTTTCCTTAACTAACTTTTAAGAAAATAGTTTTAGAGATTCAGATAAGTAATTAACTTAATGCAATAAATAAGAACCAATAAAAACAGTAAAGCAAAATAAACATTCTTAGACACAGATTGCGTTTTTCAAATGTAATCCTTTATTAAGATAAATCTATACAAAGGGTTGTTGCGGAAATAAGATAACCTACAATATCTAAACAACCCTATGAAAAGACAAACAACAATCAGAAAGTTCTGGCTCAAGAGAAGCAGCCCAGGCTAACTTCTCACAGACTAAGTTGTGTGTAAGAGCAGAGGACTTGTGTGAAGAATGATTTAAAGGAATATCACACATATGCCTTCAAGGATTTGATCTTTTATAGGAGAAAGCTTCAATATCTCTTGGTGTCAAAATCGGCCACGTATAATAATTCTGTTGGATTATCAGAGAATATTAGAATGTGCTTTCATCGTACTTGTCGTCCCCAAAACCTGCAGCACGTCATTTTGATCGTCCAATGAAAGTATGGACAAGCATACGTAAATAAACCACCAACCTAGATTCTAGGAACCCTCCTAGTCATGTCATATGTCTTTATCAACAAATTCAGGCTGTAATCTTCACTTGATTGTCAGACACAGATTGCTCGTTTGTCAAGAGCAATTCTGACTAAGTGTCTCTAAGCTGACTGCTAATCCCAAGCTGTCTTCCACTAATAACTTGATCTTCTATCTTCAATCCTCCTCTTCGACTTGGATTGAATGCTGTTACCATTTGATGTAGCTTAAACAACACAGCTTCCATGAGATAGAACAATTGCAGAGTATGAAGCATAATTTGGGTCGCAAGCTATGTCAGCTAAGGCTGACCCAGATTAGTATACAAGAACCAAAAGATTTACAAGTGTTTATATACAAATTTGTCATCATTAAATTTACAACATTCATTGGGACTCAACACCACCTGATGTTTATCACCCTGATTTATTTAAAGTCTCATTATTCATTAGGCCAACAGATATCTGCTTCTGATTATCTAATTATTTGTGGCCAAATAATCAGTTTTATACTATCTGCAACAATAACCATTATCTATGGCCTATGGGTAAAACAAAGTTTCTGGTAACTTTCTGTCTCTAACCAATCCGGGGGACTTTTATTCTAATTTTTCACAATTTCCCTCTACTTTTGTACAAGAAGTTGTCAGTTTTGGTCATACTATCTATAAATTACCAAATTAGTCAGAATTTACTAAGCATCCAAACATTTGATATTACATCATTTAAAGCACATCCAACTACTATTTTTCGAACGGTGTTATAACTGATTGTAAGGTCTTATGATTCTTCATCATATATTCACTTTCACAACAGAAATCCACCTCATAACTCTCTTGCAAACATTACTTATAGCTTGGTGTGTAAATAGATTATTTTTCATAGAGTATTCGTGTGATGATATTTGCTTATTTCTGCGGTTGAGTGAGAAGAAATCCAGGCATCAATGGATATTTGGAGTTTCATTCCATAATCAATGCGGGGTGCAGTCCTTAGTTGTTAATTGTAGTAATAATCCTCAAAATCTTGATTTGCCACGTTACTATTCCAAGAAAGAAAAAAAGCCATTTCCTGTACCTATTGTGGAGCTTCGGCGAGCAGCCAGGGAGAGGATGAAGAGTAATAAAGGCCAACCTAAAAGACCTGCCCCTCCTCCTAAGAATGGATTACTGGTTCAAATTAAGAATGGATCCTCTTGCATATATACATATTTTTGATTTTGTATACTTAATTTGATTAGACTCAAATGCATTCTAGTACCTTCAACTTGGTTGACTAAGTGTTCTACTACCTGAATTATTAAAAGTGTAGTATAATACCCTAAACTTTGTTAACAAGATTTTCTACTACCCTAGACTCACTAATAAATCTTTTATAAATTTATTGAAATGGTTAACTAACTAATATATGATATTAAAATATATTTGAAAAACCATAAATAACTAAAGTAGTAAAATATATGTTATTTTTAACACGACTATAAAATTTTAAAGTATCGATTTAAAAAATATATATATAATTTAAAATTATAATAAATAAACATTAAGATTATGTTATTATTTAAAATCTTGAAATTACAATAAGTATTTTACAAATTAATAGTTGTTACATGTATAATTAGGTAGTTTCATTACATAAAATAATTACACAATTTAATAGATAATTAGTTTCTTATTGAAGTTTTTATTAATTTATTTATAAAATAAAAATGGAATAATAATTCAACTGTTATGATTAATCAAGTTAAAACAAAATTTACCTATAAAATACAATTATATGTTCTATATTTATTTTAAATAGTGATATAAGTATCTAGTTTTAAAATTTTTTGTATATGTATAAACTTAATCTTTTATATTAAACCATATTTTTTAATTCCAATACGTTATACATTATATAATTTATTTATTTTTATTAAAATAGTTTTAACTTTTCTAACATATTATTTTTTAATTTACAAATTTAAACTTAAAAGTATTTTTTTAAAAAACCAATGTATATATTAACAATATAAACTAAATTAGTAATTGATGTTATATCTTTAAAAAATTAATTAGTGAGTTAGGGTATTAAAAAACCTTGTTAACCAAGTCTAGGGTACTATGCTATATCTTTAATAATTCAAGGTAGTAGAACATCTAATTAACGAAGTTGAGGGTACTAAAATGCATTTTGGCCATTTGATTAAGTTGCTTTAGGAATCACATTTCACAGCTTTAATTTCTTTGATTTTCCAAAAGAACAAAAAATGAAATTTTGATCTTAATCGTATTAAAAATCAAAACCCAACAAACAACATGGCTTTTTAATGGAATTCCTAAAACACCAGCACATATCAATAGGCCGAGATATGCAGTAGGTGACAACACGGACAAGACAATACGGACACTCCTGGATATCCCAATGGTTGGGCATTTTGATGCACATGTGAGACCATATATAGTTACAGTTATATATCCAGGGCAAACAAAAAAAAACATGATAATCCTCTCAGGTCTAAATCTCTAAATACACATCCGTTCTTTATGAAAAGCAAAAGAAAGACTTTGGCTTCGACTTGCTGGTCCTCTTTGGCGACGGTGAGAGTGAAGACCTGCGTTCATATGAGCTCCTGCTTCGAGAAGGCGGGGTTCTGCTACGAGGTGCCCTTCTCCTTGTACTGTAGAGGTATTCCAGTTTTCTCCTTGGACCTCGGGCTCTATCCCTGTAAATCATTTATTTTTTATTAAAAAAAACAGCTTAATGATGACAGCTTTTATTTGAAACTTTTCATCTACTCCAGATTACCTGTGGGGACTTGTGTCTCTCAGTGGGCTGCGGCGCCTATAGCTTGAATACATATGAACAAAAAAAGTAAATGTTAGGATAGCCAATTATGTTTCGTTATTCACTGATGACCACCTCAACTCATTCATATACTGAACTATTGAGTTATCTTTCCATTCTTTAGCTCAAAAAATTGAACAGGTTAAACTAGTTGAAACAGGATACAACATATACTGTTGGGAAAAAGTGCAATTTTCCACCACTTTGGACATCAATAAATATACAGTCGTGTGACATATATGGCGAACCGTTTAGTGGGTTTTGTAGTCTCTGGCCAAGGCTACGTAACAAACTAAGATGCGTCCAAATTGGGTTAAAGGTGAATGAGATATCGAGTCTCAAAGTTGTGTGTTTGGTGCATAAGTTGGAGTTGGAAAAGCTTTATCCCACATTGGTGTGGGATATAAACTTTTTCTAGTTTATAAGTGGAGGTTTCTAAGCTATGTCAAGATCTTGTGTTGTGTTTTACTCTGGCTCCTACCCGCGCGCAGGGGGGTGCAGAAAACGGGTTTCTGGGTCAAAATTCTCTGAACCAATGCGTGTACGCGTGACCTGCGGACACGAATGCAGCTCGAAAAACCGGGGCTCCTTTCGTTCGTACCACACACTTTCTCTGTAATTTCGGTCACGAAACAGCAACCATCCCTGTGCTCCGTTCGTCTTTCAGGCAAGTGTTCAACGTCCGGCAGTACGCTGCTTTTAATCGGTGTACCCTGGGAACAGACGGCGAATCTGTTTAAGGGAATTGTGTCAAACACAAGCCTGGTTCTACTTATTATTATTACATTTTTCTTGTTTTGCAGGAAGCTTTCAAATTGCCTCTTTTATTTAGTTCCTCCATTCTGTTCTTGTTTAATTCCTTTATCATTATTTAATCGTATTGTAATATATATATATTTAAGGAATTACATATTGTTATTATACTGTTATTTCCAACATATACTACTTCACTTTTACAAAATAGAGAATAATCTCGAAAGATACGACTTCTGATACCAATCATTTACGGAAATAACTCAGAAAGATTAATATCAAAAGCTATGATATCTAGACCTGGTATTGTGCTCAGGGCTTCTGTTTGATGAATACTTGAGGTAAATAAAAATTCAAAGAACATAACGAGTGAAACTGTAGTTATCCTTTAAGAAAGTGAAACTAGACCTGGTAATGTACGGATTCTCATCTACTGCATCGGGCCTTTCAGCCGCCTTCACATAAAAGATACCATCGCTAGGCTGATCACAATTTTCTTTCCGGTATTCAGTTTCCTCGCTATCATGTGCATCATATGCATCTCCTACTTTGTGATGAAGAGTGCCATACAGAGATTGATTTCCTACTTTGAAGGTTGAAAAACCTCATATAGTTCGAAAGTTTTATCAACCAATAAACAAGTTTATAAATGAATACTCTAGAAGAAGTTACCACATGATGGCAAGAGGTAAAGTATTTCAAAAGAATGCTAACTATCTTCAACACAACCAAACATATTATGGACACTCAACCCATAAGAATGTTGTAAAGAAATGGGTAAAGATAGCTATGTTTAATGCTAACAATCCCGGACCCATGAAACATTGGGTACCAAGAGTTTGAGTATCATTATGATATGTAGGAATGCAATAAGAGAGTGATCGAAAAAGATGATTGGATCACCGATAGTGGATGCTCAAAACACATGATCGGTGACCGGGAAGTATTCACTACATATGCCAAATGCAACGGAGGAGATGTTATATTTGGAAGTGATGTCAAAGGAAAAATCATTGAGAAAGGTAACATCGCACACGAAAAATTTGTGTTTGAAAAAGTTGCTCATGTGAAAAATCTTGCATTTAACTTGCTAAGTGTTGGTAAATTATGTGATAAAGGTCTAAAAGTTATTATGTGATAAAGGTCTAAAAGTTCTATTTGATGAATCACATGCGGAAATAATTAGAAATGGTGAAGTAATCATTAGATGTGAACGTAAATAAGGTGTATAGACATGCAAACTAATTGACTATAAGAAACTTGATTTGTATTTAGCTACCTTACATGATATGTCTACTTTGTGGCATAGGAGATTAGGACATGCTAACATGCGCTAATTTCAAAATTTGTCTTCTATGGATTGTTTAGGGGATCTCCTTAAATTGAAATTTGATTGTCATTTTTGTGATGCATATAAAATAGGTAAACAAGTTAAGGCAAGTCAAAACCTGAAAATGTCATATCAACTAAAAGATGTCTAGAACTTTTACACATGGATTTGTTTGGTCCATCATCAATTCAAAGTTATGCAGGAAATTTTTACACCTTGGTAATTGTCGATGATTATTCTAGATTTACGTGGAATTTCTTTCTAAGACATAAGAATGAAGCATTTGAACAATTTAAAATATTTGGAAGAAAAATTCAAAATAAACTAGGATGTACAATTGTGTCAATTAGAACCGACCATGGTAGGGAATTTGATAATGAAGCTCAATTGGCATTTTATGACAAACATGGTGTAACTCATAACTAGTTTTTTATCCCGCGGGAAACTGCGGGCTAATTTATAAGAAAAATAATTTAATAAAATTTTTATAAAAAGTAAAGATATTAAATTGAATAGAATTTAGTGTAATGTATATAATATTTGTGATTATTTGTCATCTCAAAATTCGAACGTGTTGTTATTGTAAATTTAAATTAACCAATTTTAGTTGACTATATTTTTGTGTAAATTCAATCGTATAATTAAAAATATTTTAAAACATGTGTTTATATATATAACATTATATACGTGTTTGTCCATCTTATTTTCCATTATATTAGGCTACTCCTTTATTTTAGGGTTTTAGAGGTTCATAGATTTTTATCCCGCAGAAAAACCACGGTTTAGTTTAGTAGAATTGTTTTAAAAAAATTATTGCCAAAGTTAATATCAATTACAACAAAGATTGTAAATGTACAAAAACTGCGTGACAGATTTCATAAAAATGAAACTAAACCATTATGAAAAAAATATTTATTCACAAAGATATTATCAATTATGTTTTATATTTATTATATTTTTATTGAAATGAATTTTATGATTAAATTTTAAATTAAATTAATAAAACTACATTTGTTTAATAAAAAATATAATATTAATCATATATGAGCTTAATTCCATGTAAGTAGACCAAAAAAATGTTACCCCAAAATTAATACTCGTATTAGCCCAAAATTGGTAAATCCATTTACTTTGTGTTAGAGTTAAAGGGTGATATTTCCTATTTCCTATAATTCTATTTATAGATTTTTATACTGTAAATAACAGCGGTTAACTTTAGTAGAATCGTTTTAAATAAATTAGTTAAAAATTAAGCAAGATCATTAAATTTAAAAAAAAAAAGATATAGTGTACAAAATCGCATACCTGTAAGAGTTTACAATATTATCTTTGTACATCCAGATAACCAAACTATAACTTATTAAAACTTAACATATATATTAAAAAAAAATTATTACAATACTCATAAAACTCCTACTATCTACCAATATATATATAACAAGGTTCTAAATTTATTCATAAACAAACAAGAACCCTTGGATGGATTCTATCTTTGATTTAGAACCATTAGATCAAATTGAATTATTTCATCTTTATTAAATGACAATATTAATAAAAGTACTTTTTATAACTATAAAAAAAAATTCCTCTTTATATTTAATTTACACTTTTTGATTTACCATCATAAATTTACACTTTTTACCCAATAATTTAAATTTATTCATAAATAAACAAGAACCCTTGGATGGATTCTATCTTTTAGAATCAATGTATACTTTTATTGTTATTATATTATTTATCATACCATCGTTAGAGTACTTTATTAAAGGATAGTGAATAATCAATGTATACTTTTATTGTTATTATATTATTTATACTAGATTATTATCTCGCGTAATACGCGGGTGATCATATATATGTGTATAGGGACCTTTGTTTCAAGAAACTTTTAGTATAAATAGCATGATAACCGCACAATGCGGTAGTAGTGGCCGCGAGGAAAATTTTTGATCTCAGTTATATTTGCTCTTGATGCAAACAATTTCTCTAAGACTAAGGGTCTTGTGGTGCCGCGACGGGTAGTGATGGCGGCAAGTATTGGTAGTGATGCTTAATTTTCTTATTCGTTTAATTAAATTTTTTATTTTACAATTACCTTATTATTTAATTACTTTATTATATATTCTATAGTTTTTAATTATTAAATATTATTAAAAAGTTTTAAATTATCCGAACATCATCAAATATATATTGTGTAAGTACTGTATTATCATTTATTACACAAGAAACTTCATATTATGAAAATATCTATCTAAAAAAATATCTATTTGTATTAATTACATATATATATATATTTTAATTACACATGTTAGCGATATTTAGAGACATTAATAAATTGATAATCAAGAAAAAAAAATTCGTTAAAAATCTATACTTCTTTAACATTGACTTAATGAACTTAAAAATTCGTTTATTTATTTGTAAACTACATTATTGAACATTTAAGTAAAAACTCAACTCAAGAAAGTGCGACGTAAGATTTAATAATCATATTTAAAATCAATAGCATGCAAATATTCATAAGTTTACAAACATCTAAAGGTCATTAAATTATATTTTAATCCATTTCAACATTTATATAATAAATAATTTAGATAATCACTCGTGAATCAATGTATTTTTGCATATATAATGATTGCATCATAAACTCTTTTTTTTTTTTTTATTGAAATGGTTACCTAATAAACTTTTAAAATTTATACATAGGTGCAACATAAACTTTTTTATTGCACTGGTTTCAAACTTTCACGATTTGTTTAAAAATGATTGTGAATTTTTAAAATGTCACATATGGTCATTAGAAAATCATCAAAGTTTGAATTGTCTAATGATCATATATGTACAAATATTGAGAGTTTAATACACTCACATCTGAACAATTTTGAATGCTATATGAAAACCAATTCAATAAAAAGTTTGATGGTGCAATCGTGTACAAATGAAAAATTATATTGGTGCATATAATGTCCTGATAAACTTATAATGAGAATGCATAAGAAGACAATTCATGATGGATTACATATTTAATAAGAGACTTCCAGTCTTCATACATGTCTTTTCGACCTTTCAATATTACTTTTTTTTGTAGTGGTATATTTACATGAAAATTTTTGCTACTCGTTTAAATTGTGTTTAACTCGTACACAAATGCGTTATTCAGGTCACCAAATCTTTATCTACTTAACCCATATACCAAACCAATATATGGGTACGCGTTAACCCAAATAACCCATAAATTCCCAAATGAGGTGACCCGTATGACTAAAATTCATTTGGGTCAGGTCGATTATTTGGTTATAGGTATTTTGACACCCCTAATATATATATTGATTACTCATCTAAAGTGTGAGAGTCAATAATGTTTTAGACCAAATAGTATGTTAAAAATAACATCATCAATGTAATCTAACAACACCCTCAAAGAACTATCTTTCTTTTAATATATTAAAATACAGTTGTTCTAATAGTTTATCGACCAATCATAGCTCTCGATTTCTTCAAGTTGATTTTTAATTTCAGCTTTGACTTTAATTGACATTTTTTTTGTTTTTCATCACCAATTTTAAATTTTTAACCAATTTTAGTATAATAAATCAAAAATAATAGCTAGCTATATCCAATAAAATAATAAATAATATATATCATAATCGTACGTTCTATGTTATATATACGAATTAATCAATTAATAAAATTGTCAATGGGTTGGTGACCCATTAGTAAGGTCTTTAGCAGGGTTCGAATTTCAATTTAAGTGTCATATTTTGACTTTTTTCAAGTCTTTCTCTTTTAACTTTGACCGTATTAATATCGTCATTCTATGAAGATGAAATAATTAAATTTGATCTAATGGTTCTAAATCAAAGCTGGAACTCATCAAAGGGTTCCTATTTTTTTAGGAATGAATTTAGGACTTTGTTATATATATATATATATATTGGTAGATATTATATTATTTATGGTATATTACAATTATAGAAGGGTATATTTTGACAAATCATATAAAGTATAAATATTAATATTGTTATATATAAAAGATGAAATCATTAAATTTGATATAATGGTTATAAATCAAAGTTGAAACTAATCCAAAGGTTCTTATTTGTTTATGAATGATTTTAGAACCTTGTTATATATATATATATTGGTAGATGTACTGTACATTTACCCAAAAAAAAAAAAAAAAAAACCCTTTTTCCAACCCTTTTTTTTTCTATTCTATTAAAAATAAAAACAACTTAAAATTTTTACTCTACCAATAGAGGGGTTTATCTCAACTTAAAATCATCAATGTGAGTCATGGTTCTGAGTTTGCGTTCCTGTGTAAAACAAATAGTAATAATATGTAGGCAAATATATGTTCCTCATTTTCGGAGACACACTCGATTGCTAGCCCCCTTAAGATGTTATTAAAGAACAATTGGGAGTGAAAATAAGACAAGATTCACCACATTGGAGTGGGGACTCCATCCATGGTTGTATTTAATAAATTTTGCAAAGTTATTACAGAATAAAATCAAAACTCAATACTAATGCGTTGTATATGATATATTCTAACTTGGTAATTCAAAATATATTTAGGATATATTATTTTTCCTCTATTTCGAATGATAAAGATCACAACTTCATTTTTTTTGGTGGAAGGGGTAAGGGAGGAGGAGGGGGAGTCGAATTCAGAAAATAAAATGTAATGGATCTACTAGAAGGCAATTGTCAAGTAAAAAAGTAGATGGTTTAGGTTTTCGTGGCCTGGATACTCTTAATTTAGCATTGATATTGTACAAATGGATATGACATGTGGTTCAAAATCTGAATTATGTTAGGTTTAAAATCATCGATGTGATACATGAATCTGAGTCTGTGTTCCTGTGTAAACAAATGGTAATAATATATGTTCCTCATTCTCGGAGGCACACTCGATTGCTAGCCCCCTTAAGATGTTATCAAAGAACAGTTGGGAGTGAAAATAAGACAATATTCACCAAATTGGAGTGGGGACTCCATCCATGGTTATATTTCATAAATTTTGTAAAGTTATTATAGAATAAAATCTAATCTCAATACTAATGCGTAGTCTATGATGGATTCTACTCGGCAATTTAAAGTATTTAGGATATATTATTTTTCTTTATTTCGATTGATAAAGATCACAACTTCATTTTTTTTGGTGGAAGGGGTAAGGGAGGAGAAGGGGGGGGGGGAGTCGAACTCGGAAAATGAAATGTAATGAATTTACTAGAAGACAATTGTCAGGTAAAAAAGTTGGTGGTTTAGGTTTTCATGGTCTGGATACTTTTAATTTAGCATTGATATGTACAAATGAATATGACATGTGATTCAAAATCTGAATTACATTATGTTTAAAATCATCAATGTGATTCGTGGTTCTAAGTCTGTGTTCCTGTGTAAAACAAATGGTAATAATATATAGACAAATATATGTTCCTCATTTTTTGAGACACACTGAATTGCTAGCCTACTTAAGATGTTATTAAAGAATAGTTGAGAGTGAAAATAAGACAAGATTTTGGGATGATTTTTGGCTTGATGGTGGCAATCTCGCAACTTAGTTTAAAGAATGTGTCATGATTGATATTTTTTATGATATGGCATGAAAATACGAATGACATCGAGATATTTTTAATGACATAGATAAGCAATAACTTTCGACATTGAATAATTTATTTAATCAGTAAGACTTAATAAGCAATACAATAAGTGTTGTGAAATTATCAAGATAAAAAAAACAAATGTTAATAAAGTGAAATTGAATATTTTAATTTGTTAACTATTAATTAAGAAAATAGTATTTTAAATATATATAAGTATAAAAATATATTTACCCGCGTATTACGCGGGACAATAATCTAGTTTTAAAAAATAAAGCTATTCTTTGGTCTTGCAAATCGGCATCGTAATCCATCACCTCAGTACGTCATACTATAACAATAGATATTTTAATGGCTTGAATCTCCGGATCAAAGAGCCAATATACAGAAATACAGAATGCTTAAATATTTATGATATATCATGTTTCTCTTATCACAACTCCATAATTCATTCATAGATCCTAGATATCATGGATATAAGTAATACCTTCAACACCTCCCATCTTGTACCTTAGCTGAGCTTCAAATTTATATGCAACCAATCACATCTTCACTCCCAATCTGTAAAAGTTAAAATCAAATTAGTAGCATTACTACGTTTGATAATAAAGTTACTTTGTACAGACTCTATTTTGCGAGATTTGTTTTAAGTTTCAATTTCTTGAATCTCCGAATTTAACTATGAAGTGTGCCCCAATTTTATCTCCACGAGATTCTATAACTCCTTAATTGACGTTAATATATAAGATACCATATACTCTGTACTATTTATGTCGATCTATTGATAAACAATTCATCAACTTGAGTATCTCTCAGCAGCCTATTGGATATACAATTTGTTCACCTATTCTACTTCATATAACACCTATATTCACATGCTATATCCTTAACCTTCTAACAGCTAAATCAAGTACAGGTATCATTAAATAGATACAGCCAATTGCATATCCAAATTACAGTTTTTAATATAACTATGTATAACGTAAAGCATTGCATGTGAACGTGTGAAGAAAATTCACTTGAACCATGTCTATAAAATTAAAGACTCACCTCACGTATTTTCCCTCGAGCTTTCTGATACTTTCAACTTTATCATCATCCTCACATGTCACAAAAGCCACTTTTTCCTGGATTATTATAGATAATGATAAATCAAAACCAGAATAATAATAATATAATGGCAATATTGAAGAGCAAAAAAGATATCATAGACTTACTTGTCAGGCCCTGCAGAATCTGAGTTGTGTACTCCTACTGTGAAGTTGATATGAGTCGAGCATCCCCATTATTTAAGTGAAGCCAAGCTTGACTCGAGCTGCTTTCTCTTCCATATCATAACCACCTGAGATAAGCAACTAGAAGCCAAATAAATGAATAACAGGTCGCGATGCTTTATAATGTAAGTATGACGACCAAAAGCATCACATGTACGTGTTAAGCATGGTTGGCTACCAATATGATAAGGAATATAAATGGAAGATCACTCTCACAAATCACATTCAAAAGTTGGACAAACTCTTGAGAATGACTTGTAAGGTGTTATCCTTATTGATCTAACTTGTCTCAAAGAACAATAACCTGTCTTTCTAGTGACTGAAGCTCACTCGTAGTCAAATTTCAAATCTCCTCGCCATAGTAGTTCCTGATAAGGCATTGAGAAACAAATTAGTAACAGATACAAGCACATCGTAGCATTCTTTAAGGCTCATATATTCTTGTAGCTGCTTTGTTCCTAATGACCAAAACAAAAGTTAATAATCTTCATAGGACTCCACAGTTGACTTTTGTGTGTCAACCATAGTAACAACTCTGACCCTTAAAAATATATAGTCAAACAAATCCTTGGGGATAAAAGAAATTCATTAAATTACAATTGACTTTTGTGTTTCAACCAGAGTAACAACTTTGATTCTTGAAAATATATAGTAAAAGAAATCCATTGGGACACTTTCTTAAATCTTACTCACCATTTCCCTTTCACCTTCATATTTTCGTGCCTGCTTTAACTTTTATATTCTAACACAATCTTATCAACCATCAAGTCTTAAAGTTGCTAAAATAAAACCAATAGCCAAATTAACAACATCATCAGTGAAGGCATCATGTGTTTTAATAAGTCACTAACTCTAATCCCTTTATCCTTACAACCCCAACTTTATCCAACCCAACACTAAAACTCGACACGATTTCATGACCTGAACATATATAACCATCATAAAGCCTCAAGTAAAAAAACACAAATTATAACAAAATCAAATTCAGCGTATCAAGACGCAACCTCAAATTTGGCCTAAACATTACATTAAGTAACTAAAAACCTGAACAAGATGGCATAGTATTAAGCTCGAATGAGCAAGATGGCGTAGTAATAAAAAATAGTAAAACACCAATCACATACACAAATGAGAAAGAAAGACATGTAATGGGTTTAAAATATATACTGAAAGGATGCTAGTTCTTTGTTTTGCTCACATAAAAGATCCTCTTTAGTCCATGCCTACAACAATAAATGCTAACTATCAAAAAATTCATGACATATCTAAAAACACCCGATGAATGATTCAAATGCATACTGCTTCATGGTCTAGTCTAATTGCATGTAGCTCCTTATCTTTATCTTCCAAAGTCCTCTGCAAGTCCATTACCACCTTCTCCCTTTCATGTAATTGCTCCTTTACATACCAAGATTCAAGTAAGCCACAAAACCCTTAAACATGAAAAAAAACACTGTTTCACCAATCGAAAACATTCATACAAACATGAAGTTTAACACTTGAAGTAATGTGCTCTTTTATCTGAGAATCAAACCGTTCCTGCATCCCCATTACTTCGGATATAGCAATAAGTCTAGGTTTCAAATTAACTTCCAAATGTTGAAGCTGTTCTCTTTGCTTCACAATATCATCAAGATGCAATTCATCATTCCCACCTCCGTCAACATTAATGGAGAAGTAGTTCACATTCTTTTGCTCTCCGCCCTGATTCACCTTACATATTCAAAGAAAATCCACAAATTACACTCCTTTCTCACTTATTTAACTAAAAAACACCTCAAGCAAGCACACGGGTCATATCGTTTCCCTTTATTTCTCCATGCCTAAAAAACAATGAGAAGATTGTTACCTATAAACTCGAAAATTTAATTTCAGGAATATCTTTTCATACACGGGTTATATCTTTTCCCTTTTGATGAAGCTCAAAACAACCAACCAACACCAGTCTTTCAGTCCCTTTTGGTTGTGTTCAAAACAACCATCAAACAACACTATTTCAGTACTCAAACTCGAAGTCCAACATCAGTTTACCTTCCTTCTCCCATTCTGTTTGAGCAGCATTTAAAATAGGTATGAAACAACCACAAAAGTACATAGCCACAAGAATAATGACACAGACAACAAATAAATCGATGACAATATAAGACAGAACCCATCCAGTAAAGCCGAAAAGCAAGGCTTTGTCGACCCGTATTTCCATAAGATAATATCACTTAAAAAACACCAAAATTTGCAGATTACTTTCAACTAAGAAATTAATCACTTCCAATTTATAGATTTCCTACCTGGCAAATTTATTCAAAGGAAGCTTTCCAATAATGTCACTTCCAATATTATTCAAAAAACCATTTTATAGAATGTTCCATAGCTACCTTTTCCAAGAACCTCAACCGACAGCAAATCTTCATGATCGAAACTATAAATGCTTCTCAGTTCTCTCAAAGAAAACCATACCTATAAAACAAAATATAAAAAAACATACCTCAAAGAATCAAAGCTCATTCTTTAAACATAACATTAAACACCTATAAAGCAACAATAAAAAACCTATATTAAGTGATTTCAAGTTAGAATAACCATAAAAAATAGTAGTATACTTGCAGCAGTCACATTACCTCATTGATGTAAAGTTTAACCGGTTGGTTCAAGCCTCCTTGTGTTCTTCACCAATATCTAGCACGAGTCATACCTTGAAATGCCATTTCTCTAGGCCCTTTCATCAAACCCTCCTTCCAAGTCACTCTGAAATAATAAGGAGAAACTGTAAGCATATAAATCTTGCATATTACTTCTGAAAAAATATAGAACTGAACAACATAGTTGTATTATGTCTACCTCAAATGTAAGTTCCTCAGGCTTCCTCCTCTATTAAGATCAGAACCTTAAAGATACACACACACACACACACACACACAAATATACATGTCTTTTTCAAGAATATAACTTATATAAATTTAAAAACGACCACAAATTTCATTTAGACATTTCATCGAGCACTTTATATGCATCACCAAAATTTTATTTCTTTATATTAGTAATCACCTAAATCACAAATATGGAGGTGGAACTTACGAATTGTAACAATCACAACCTTTTTTTAAACAAAAATCCACTCCAAAAATGACAAATAAACTACCTATGATTAGATAAAAATGAAAAACTTGATAAAATAAGAACACTTTTAAAAAAAGAAAAACCTTTTGAATATTACCTTTTCATCATCATCTTCATCTGCTGCTGAATAATATGATTTTAGGCCACCCTCTTCCGCGGTATTCATTACACACACACACACACACACACACTCATATATACATATACGTATATATTTAAAACCCACCGCCGGCGACTATTCCGGTTATCCAGAACCGGACATGTTAAAGATGAAGAGAACATTGAAATTTCATTTGTATATTTTGTTAACCGTGTTCTAATCAATTAACCACACATAATTTTATAAACCTAATTTCTTCACAAGAAACAAGATCAAGATAAGATGAGAAAAATTATATAGATATAGAATGTGTGCTTTTAAGAAAAAGAGAAAAGGCCTGAGTGGAAATGAAATAAAAAATCAGACCACTATATAATCTTTTATTCATTTTCTCTCTATTCTCCCTCGAGTCCTTCACTCTATTTCCTTTTACTTTCAAAATTTAAAAGACCCGCCTTTACACTTCCTCTAACACACACCATGTACTACAACCTGCCTTATTCCCCTTCCCAAACATCCTGCCACCTTGACACCTACCAACCATACTCCCGCCAAACACTTTATTTGAACACCTGCCTTATTCCCCCTCTCAAACACCCCCACACACCAAATACACCATAAAATACCTAGCACTTGACATCATACTTCCAATGTGGAAGGATTGTTTGCTTGACAACACACCAAAGTGATGGCACTTTGGATGTCTCCTTTAGTATGAAAGGGTGATTTTTCGGCTCCTCGCACGCCCCAATCTAATGGGGTTGTTGAGAGAAAAAATCAAACTCTTCAAGAAATGAGTAGAACAATGTTAAATGAACAATCTATTCCTCAAAAGTTTTGGTGTGATGCCATCGCCACCGCTTGCTATATACTTAATAGAGTGTTTTTTAGACCATTAATGAATAAAACACCTTATGAAGTTTTAAATGGAAAGAAACCGTCTTTGAAACATGTTAAAGTTTTTGGATGTAAATGTTTTGTCCTAAATAAGAAAGATCATTTAACTAAATTTGATCCTAAAGCATATGAATATGTCTTCTAGGCTACTCTCCCATAAGTAAAGCATATAGGGTCCTAAGTAAAGAAACTAACATTGTAGAAGATTCACTAGATGTCACATTTGATGAATCGGAACCTGAACCTAAAACCTTGCCTATAAAAGATGATGATGTAATTGAGGAAGAAGTTAGAGCAAATCCACCTCAAATAGAAACAACCAATGAAAATGTAACACCTCAAGTTGAACCTCAAGTGCAAACCATAGTTAATATAAGAGATGTAATAGACCATCCCATAGATCAAGTCATTGGTGACTTAAATCAAAGAGTAACTAGGTCACATGCTATGTATGTAAACTCACACTATGCTTTTGTGCCCACGGTAGAACCCATAGATATAAAAGAAGCTATTGTTGATGAAAATTGGGTAATGGCCATGCAAAATGAACTCAATCAATTTAAAAGAAATGATGTTTGGGAATTAGTTCCCTTGCCTACTGGATATACAATCTTTGGGTTAAAATGGATTTATCGTAACAAACTAGATGAAGATGGGAAAGTCACTGAAACAAAGCTAGGTTAGTGGCTCTAGGTTATTGCCAACAAGATGGAATCGATTATGATGAAACGTTTGCTCCGGTAGCTAGACTAGAATCCATCCGAATCTTGCTTGCTTATGCGTGTGATTGTAATTTTAAATTATATCAAATGGACGTAAAAAGTGCATTCTTAAAGGGTGACATCAAAGAAGATGTATATGTATCTCAACCGCCGGGTTTTGAAAACTTCCATAAACCTAATCATGTTTATAAACTAAAAAAGGCTTTATATGGATTAAAACAAGCTCCAAGGGCTTGGTATGATAGATTGAAGACATTTTTGATTGAACATGATTATAAAATGGATAAAGTGAATAGTACATTATTTGTTAAAAAGAAAGAACATCATTTGTTAATTTTGCAAATATAGGTGGATGATATTGTATTTGGATCCACGAATTAATCTTTGTGTGATGAATTTTCAAATACTATGCATGATGAATTTGAGATGAGTATGATGGGTGAACTCAATTTCTTTCTTGGTTTGCAAATTAAACAATTAGATGATGGCATATTTATTAATCAATCTAAATATATTAAAGAAATGCTTAAAAAATTTGAAATGGAATCATCTAAACCATTAGATACACCTATGGCTACTACGACTCGACTTAGCATTGATGAAGAAGGTGAACCCATGGATAGTACCAAATATCGTGGCATGATTGGTAGTTTATTGTATCTAACCGCTAGTAGACTGAATATAATGTATAGTGTATGTCTATGTGCTAGATTTCAAGAAAATTCTAAACTATCACATTATGAAGCGGTTAAAAGAATATTTAGATACATAAAAGGTACAATGAATCTAGGTCTATGGTATCCTAAATTTTCCGTTGTTGATATTATGTGTTATGCGGATTCCGACTTAGGTGGTTCACTTGTTGATAGAAAAAGTACTAGTGGTGTATGTGCTTTTGTGGGTCTATGTCTAACTTCATGGTTTTCTAAGAAACAAAATTCTGTTGCGCTTTCTACCACCAAAGCCGAATATGTAGCCGCCGGTCGTGCTTGTGCTCAAGCACTTTGGATGAAACCAATGTTTTTAGACTATAATGAACACCAAAATGAAATTCCAATTATGTGTGATAATAAAAAGTGCTATATACTTAAGTAAAAATCCCGTCCTACATTCTAGAACTAAACATATTGAGATTAGACATCACATTCTTAGAGATAATGTGCAAAAAGGAAATATCGTAATTGAGAAAGTTGATACAACTGAAAATGTGGCGGATATATTTACTAAGGCACTGAAAAAGGATACTTTTAACAATCTTAGATTAGGTCTGGGAATTATGGAACTTGTGATTTAAGAAAAATTGGACTTTCTATGGTTCTGATGTCCACGGCCACAAACTGAAGCCGTGCTGTTTCTCCGTACGGCCGTTTCCTACCTGCAGCTGTATCTGAAATCTGGATGGTCGTTTTTCAAACTGGAGCCGTCCCAATCTTTCGGACGGCCTTTAACTGCAGTCGTGCACTCCTGTTTTTTTTTTTTCAATTTAATTTAATGCTATCCTAGGAAATCTACCTTTATCCTCAAAACTTTATCTCTACAGTAATTTTCTCACTTCTCTTTTATCTCTTGCTCTTCCAAACCGTACACTACTCCTCACTTCACAGAATCTCAAACTCAAATATCTAGGGTTTTCAAGTCAACTTGCTTAATTCCTTCTCTCAATCCATTCTTTTTTCATTCTCAAGGTAAATTATCTATTCTTTGCTTTAATTTAATTATATTGTTCTTGAGATAAATAAGGGTTTCTCATTTGGGATTTTTTTTTAAAATTTGAATTTAGCAAAATTTTGTGAAAATTGATAATTACATTTGTTTAGTTAGTATTCTGAACACCTAAATTTGTAGTTGATTAGAATTTATTGTCATTAACATTCAAAAATTGTAATTTTTGTATTTAATTCCGAAAATTAAAATGTTATTTAACAATCTTCCCTAATGATTAGTGTGTCATCACTTGCACTTAGGGTTGCACTAATTTCTCTTCAACCAATTGTTAAACATCATTCATATTGCATATTGTTCATGTAAAATTAAAAATTAATTAGACATGCCAAACATTAGTGAATTGCATTGTGCGCATTTTAGGTATATTACTAGTTCATGTTTTATAAATTCACTCACACACACACAAGAGATGTGAATGATTGAGATACTACAAATTCATTGTACGTATTTGTAATTCACAACTGCATATTGAAAGTTGAAAGTTGTGTCATTTAAGTGGCACATAATTACGTAGTTAGGTCGAGACAATGACGAGACGACATCTTAGTTCATATAGGCACACACACTTGACACATTGAATATTTATAATGTAACCTTTGTGTAATGAATCTTTAGATCATGGCGCGAATTGATAACTATCCAAGAGTATCCGCCGCTCAAAAGAAAACACAAAAAGACAAGAAATTGTTATTGGCTAGAAGACAAATTAGTGATGGGCGTAGGGTTGATCTTGATTCTATTGTTAACTTTGGAAGGTCCCGTGTGCTCACAACGAGTAAGGGAACTCTATTCCTTGTTCACCGATAATCCAACCAATGGGAGAATTGTGTTTGTTCTAAAAAATCAGGTCATTGAGTGGTCATTAGAACAATTTGGAAATGTCTTGGGTCTTCCTCATATGGGTGAAGAGGCCTACCTTGAAGGATCAACTTTCGATCTTAACAAAGTTCCCGAATTTGTAGATCTTAGGGATGCTAAACGTCGTTTATGCAAAGACCCACATCTTGTCAAAAAAATATGTCATGTTAGTGACCTCAATCATCCATATGCTGTGAGAGCTAAGATTCTTGGTTGGAACATCTTTTGTAAAAAAGGAAATCATAATGTTGTGTCGGCTTCTATTTTTACTCTTGTGTATTGTCTTATTAGAGGTATTCAAGTCAATATAACCTCTCTTGTGGCTCAACATATGGATGGTCTCCTAACCAATGGGAAACGGTTTCTCCCATATGGTATGTTGTTGAGTCAAGTGTTTAAACATCTTGGTCTTTGATGTGCGAGTTATTTTTATATCTAGTCTTTAAATTTATGTTGTACAAGCAACTATCTAAACTAACACACTTAACGAGCAGAGAACCCGGTCAATGCAATATAGCCTAGTGGTAAGTTACAGGATCGTTCGCAGGGACGTATTGCGTTACCTAATCTAGTAGTACGTGTAATTCTAGTTTGTTTGGGGGTTTGTCACTAACTCCTAATAAACTATTACTTTTAACAGTAAAATAAATAAAATCTAACCACGCGCTTTGCAGCGAGAGGCTAATCTGAAAGTAGTTTGGAAAAAGCAAATAACAGTAATTAAATTAAAATACTTGTTTAGAATCTCCGATTTCATGGTGCGACCAAATACTTTCCTATTGGTTTGTTAGCCTGTTGGAAACTTAATCACGGTTCAGATTCTCGTTAGATTCACTTTACCTAGTTAGTAGTGTTGTCGCTAGACTCACACTACTCTTTAAAACAAAATCTCGCTAGATTCATTGTTTTAAGGATTATGAACTAAAGTTTGTGTTACTAATTCATCTTTTAATTACCTGGCTCTTAAGCCATGACCAGATATAATTCCTTCCGGTGACCACAATGCTAGTTTTCAAGTCAAAGGATCGCGTCTGGTATTGTTAAGCTTCATGTTCAATTCATCCTAGTTACTATGGTTCTGGATCCCTCGGTTACAAGTGAATCACTTTTTACTTCTATTTAAAGACCTACTAGTCGTTTTCTGTCCTAGCATATTACTCTTAGTGTATGATCATAGATAACCATCATAATTAAACTAATATGTTCAGATATAAGACCAATAGCAACATGAATTACTAATAAACATGGATCTACGATAAACAATAAAACACACTCCAACATAATCTAAACAAACACAGTAAAACAATAAGCGTCTACATGATCACATTGATCCAAACAAGTATTCAGCCTACTAGCCTAGCATTATTAAAGGAATAACAAAGTCTGAGAAGATAAGAGACATAGTTCAATAACAAAGAGTACATAAAGATGAAAGATCTAGACCAAGAGTGAAGATCGGAAGGTGTTTAGATGCTCCAAAACCTTCTTGGAATCTGCAATTTTGATCTAGGGTTATTCCTGGGCGGCTAGGGCTGCTGAATCAGCTCTCTCTTAGGGTTTTGAGGGTTAGTTCCTCTTAAATAAGTGTTAAAGTCGGTTTCAGATCTGGGCCGACCAGCGGTGCTGGTCCTGGGCTTCCATGGGCTAGCGGCGCTGGTGGCTGAGGAGTGGACGCTGGTGGCTGCTGAACTTGTTATTGTGTCTTCGTTTAGCTCCCAAACCACTTCCTTGTGTCTTGTAACTTCATAGGCTTCTTTCTTGAGTCATTTGATGTCATTTACCTTCTCTCGCATCTTCCGGAAACCTGCATAAACACATCATTCATTAAGTACCAATAGTTCCGGAATAATAACTCATTTAAGCATAGAAATGAAGCCTTTCTTTAGGGTTTTTTTTATCACAAAATGGACGCTCATCAGTCTTCCTCAAAGTAATGTGAGGGTTGAGGGTCATAGACCCATTGGGCGAGAAACTTATGCTCGTATGGGGAAGGATATTCCCGAACCTAGTTCCAAGAGGCATAGGGGATGAAGGACCTAGTGAGATGTTGAAGAGGATGAGAGTGATGGAAACCTAAGTGAATATTGATTAGCCTACAATTGTGAGTTTGATCATACTTGTGAGTGTGATAGTGTGTTGAAGTTCTAGTGGTTAGGATTTCAACTTCGTTGATATCTCTAGTGGTTAGAGATTGTGTGTTCATCTCTTGAAGTATCAAGAGTTTGGTGTATTCTAGTGATTAGAATACTTGGTGTAATTTCGGATTCTCCATCGGGTTTGGAGAGACTAGTGCTACAAACTCTCGATTCGTGAATCGGGGAGTGGATTACGGCGAATTCGTTAACATTCGACCGAACCACTATATATCGTGGTGTCTCTTGATTTGGTGATATCTTCTTACTCTAGCTTTTCATTTCAATTTTATTTGTTATATAATTGTTGTTGTGATTATATCTTGCACAAACCAAGGATGGAATAATTGTTTCACAAATTAATTTTCAAAAAGAAGTTAAATAATTGGTATAATCTATTCAACCCCCCCCCCCTTTCTAGATTACACTTACAAAGGGTTCAACAGAAAAGTGGGTCAAGGGTCCAACTGAACAAGGGGTCAAGGGTCAACAGAACAGGGGGTCAAGGGGTCAGAAGAAGGGGAGACAAGTAAGGTCAAAAAAGTAAAAACACTCGCATGACCATGGACCCTACTTGTCTTAAAACCAGAACAAGATGTCAAGTGGGTGGTTAGAACAATGAATGAGGAACACAAATGCCTAAGAAGCAGAGATCTCCCACAAGCTAATTCTACTTTTTTATCAGAGCATGTGAGCGACATAGTTAGGTTAAATCCTGAAATTTTTGGTGAAGCTCTTCAAGATCTGTTACAACAAAAATTTCAAATTAGTATTAGCAAGATGGCAGCATACAGAGCTAAAGAAAAGGCACAAAAGAAATTAAGGGGGATTTTAATGAGTAGTATGGTTTGTTAAGGGATTACATTATGGAACTCAAACAAAAGAATCCGAATACAACTATCAAGTTAGCATTTGCATATCAATCTGTGAATCCTGCTTCTACAACTAGAGTGTTTCAGAGAATTTATGTTTGTCTAGGGTCATTAAAAAAAGGATTCAAGAAGGGACATAATAAGGTTGGATGGGGCATTCATGAAAGGTCCATACTCTGGCCAACTTTTGACTGCGGTTAGTTTGGATGGAAACAATGGGATATACTCTGTAACATATGCACTTGTTGAAAGTGAATGTAGAAATTCATGGGAATGGTTCTTAGAATGCCTGGGAGATGATTTAGAGTTGCCACATAATGCCAATTTCACCTTCATTCTGATAGACAGAAGGTATATTATTTCCAGTTGTCTGTAATTTGTTTTTGATGTTTTAATTAATCATCTATTGTTTATTGTTATAGGGGATCCTGCAAGCAGTCAATAATTTGTTTCCTAGTGCTGAACACAGATTTTGTTTGAAGTATATCCATAAAAATCTAAAGACAAGGTTTCCTAGTGGATTCAGGGATCATCTCTGGTTTGCAGCAACCAGGACAACAGTTGTGGAATTTGAGAGGGCAATGGAGCAAATAAGGCAGCAAGATACAATAGTTTATTAGTGGTTAAGAGCAATTCCAGCATCCTCATGGTCAAGAGCTCACTTCTCAGGTATGCAAAATTTACTTTTAAGTGAAAATTAACCTAATTATAGTTTATAAGTGATAATTAAGCAAATATTTCTTTTTTAACTGCTAATTAACCTAATTTTAGTTTATAAGTGATAATTAACTTTAAAATACTTATAAGTGATAATTAACCTAAAAATACTTTAAAAGTCATAATTAGGGTACACACTATCTTATTGCTAGTCTATGTACACAGGTAGAGCAAAATGTGATATACTTTTGAACAACATATGTGAGTCATTCAACAGTAAGCTTGTCAAAGGTAGAGACAAACCTATTATCAGTTGTTTGGAGTTTGTTAGAGAATATTTAATGAAAAGGATAATTGTGGTACAAGGAGTCATAGATGTCTGTAAGGGTTCACTTACCCCAACTCCAACCCAAATTCTTGAGGTAAATAAGGAAGCAGCTGAGAAGTATACAGTCATTTTTAATGGGACAAACAAGTATCAAGTGACAGGCCCATGGAATGATCAGTGTGTGGTCCATATGGGTGCAAGAACATGTTTGTTAGGTCCAGTTTTAGCTGAAAACTGGAGCCTCTCCAGTTGCATCTGGAGAGCAGAAGAATTGTTCGAAAATATTAGAAGTCCAGTTGCAATGTACAGTTTATGCAACTGATGACTTTCTCCAGTTGAGATCTGAAGAATGTATCTGAAGACGTTCTAGTTGAAGTCGAAGACATCAAGTGGAAGAAGAAAATATACATTGAGTAGGGAGCTACGAAACTCACCTTGATTCAGCAACAACAACTTAAGATTAAGCTATGAATGTCCAACAATCATCAAATGTCCACAACCTAACAATATATGTCACAATGCAAGCCATGGTCAATACTAGTTATACTATACCACTATTTCCTCAAAGGTGTTTTATAAGTGATACAAGAGCGTTTAAACAACCAATGAAGAGTTTTAGTTAAACACGGTTTAACTCAACTAATGCTTTAACTGCTGTAAAGATACGTAGAACTAGCATTAGCCTTTGACACATTTCAACTGCTGTGAATACGTAGAAACAGTGTCGTCTATATTACCTATTGGAAGTGTGTATATAAGATTAATGTTCATACTACTGTAAATATGCAGCAACACAAATATCTTAACTTCCCTCTGGAAGTACATTAAGTTAATATCTCAACTGCTGTTATTACGCAGAAACAATATTAACTTAAAGACTCTTTACATGTTATGTCTAAAACCTGCAAGATACAAATAATAAACAAACATATAAACATAAGTTGGATCCCAATTGGCTTTCACAAAATATGCCAGGGTAATATTAGGACAAACGGTAATTACAAGATAATTACAAAACATGAAATTATGCACAAATTTACCACACATATCTAGAATGCTCATGTCACTGAGAATCATGCACTAACAGTCTCCCCCTTGACATCAACATCTAGATATGGCCTTCAAATCTTTCTTTGTCATCCTAAGTGTAGCCAAAGACCCTCTTCAGGAACTTCAGAAGTTCTTCACGCTCTTCTGCTCTTTTTTCTCCTTTCGACCTGAGCTTCCTTCTCAAAATCTGAGTCGGACTCTGTCGATGAATCTGTGCTTCTGCCTGCAGCACGTCTACGAGCTCTATCTTGATCCGCTGATGATCCAGGATCCTTTGGCTTGATCATTTCGGCCATTACATTTTGATATGCCACGTTGTCGTGTCAGAATTTGATAAAGATCTCGTTTTTCAGATTCAAGGTGCCAAAAGAGTCAAATGATAAAACATCATCTCTTGAAAGAATCAGAACATTCTGATGACCAACTCCTACATCTCTCGCTGGTCGTTCCTGGGCACCAACTCCAACATCTCCAGTTGGTGCAAAACTAGCATCAGCAGGCGCTTTCCCTTTTTCTTCAGCTGTGGGGGCTCGAGAGGTACCAGCAGCACCATGCTGGCTTTGCTCCCCCTGAGATATAGCACTCCTCGTGCCTATTGGAAATCTTGAAGTCTCCCTTTGTTTGCTAGGATCATCTCCCTCATCCTCTCTACTTTCCGTCCTAAGGGCATCATCCTTGCAGGTTGGCTGTATCTCCCCATGAGACTTAAGAATCTCAATAATCTCATTCAGCTGGTCATCAATGGTGGAGAAGGAATAGTTGGTGGTGCAGACGGTCTGATAATAGCTGTATGTGGTTGTTGGATTGTAGACGTTCCAACAACCGGAAGAGTAACAGTAGTTTGAGGATCTGATGTTGTTGTAGCACTGGTGAAAGATGTGAATGCAAACCCTATAGCTGAAAGTCTGATTCTTGAACTTGCTTGCTTAACTGGTTGCCTCATCATCAATCCTTCACTTCCTCTCCTAGGTCTAGCAATTACCTTTTCAGAATCTCTCTTCACATTCTCAGACAAACAACCCAACCCCTCTTCAACTACCACACCCATCATAGTACTAAGTCTTGAAAACTGTTGAGTACCAGATGTGCCTTTATCAGCCCTCTTTCTCCTACTGGGCTGAAAAGGCTCACTATCTACTTCATCCTCCTCCTCAGACTGTAAGTCTGCATTAGCCTTGAGTTCCCTTTTCAAATTGAGCTTCAAGCTGTTCTTGTCTAAACCTGCACGCTCTTTCTTGAGGGTCCTCTTAACCATTGTCATCATCACTAAAGCTGTCCATTATACTGCTCACAGTAGCATGAGAACCACTACTTGCCGTGTCATCAGTCTCGTGATCCTCGAACAATGCTTCGATCTCTGCATAGAGATTGCCACCAGCGTTAAAATGTTGAACCTGATAGAGAATCTCATTAGGTTCCAACATTTGTTGTGCAACCTCTGCAGCATTTTCAGCATTACCTTAACCTTGTTCCACTTGAAAGAACAAGTCATCGACTGCTTCAGCATGAACTGGTGAGTGTTGTACAGAAGGTTGTTGTTGTAGATGTTGTTGTTGTACTCGGTGTGCTGTAGGTGGTTGTTGAGGAGCTTGATGTGGAGCTGAAACAACGTTTCCCTCAACATCTGACCCGTCATGGGCAAAGCCATCATTATCCGGAGCAACATATGCTGGATTGATGACTGCACCGAAGAGACGTCTGTCAGTTAGTCAGGCTGGAGGGGGGAGAGGACCTCTGTAGTTGTAACTGTCAGAAAATATCCGATTAGGCATAATAGTTACATGCCCGACATGACCCGCCTGTGGAAGACTGGGCAGACGAGCGTTGAAGATCATCATAATAAACCGAGGATACATCAAGAATCGCTCATTACCATCTGCACCAATTTGCCTTCTAATCTCGTTGAAGAAGTAACGAGAGAAGATGTAAGGCTTGTTCAGCACAAGAGAGACAACTTGGGACTGGGTCTCGATATTCAGCTTATCATACCCCGTCTTTCTGTTGCTGAGAGCCACCAAAACTACATGACTGAAGAACTTCGATATCCCATGAATACAGTTCCTAGTGAAGGTGTTTTGGTTTGCAGCACCAACATAACCCATTCTTCTGTAAGCTCCATATCGTAGTGCTTGTGGGTATCTGGTGAGACTATTAGCTCCTCCCTATTGGGCTTCAGTGCCCAATCCAAGTATCTGGATCAAATCTCGAGGAGTGAAGTGGATGACCTGGTTGTTCACCATAGCTTCATTCCTTTTATTTTCTCCAGCTATATATCTTGCAGAGGCCCAGAATTGACGAAGATACGTCAATCTGATCACAGGGTTGGCAGTGAGAACCCTTCAAATTCTGGATCTTTGGAAGAACTCCAGAATAGGAACAAACTCTGTTGCATTTGCCTGGTGGACATCCAGGTTAATCAAGTAGTTATGATTGCCGTGGAATTGTCTTTCAGCCATCTGCAGAAAGATATAAACAACAAAACATTAGCAACAACAAACCAAGTCGAACTTTAAAGCTCTTAATCATTTCATAAGCCCCTGAAACACTATGTTTCATCGCCTCTAGAAATGCTAGAAACGTTAACAATCATCAAACAATGTCAATCCTTAAGGTTCTTAAACATTTTCTAAGCCCCTAGAACTCTTAGTTCTATTGGCTCTGAGAATGTTATCCGCCTTAACTATCGACATTTAATGTCAAAATTAAAACTCTTAAACATTTTCTAAGCCCCTGAAACTCTTAGTTTCATCGGCTCTGAAAGAGTTATCCATTTTAATTGTTGACAAGTATTGTCAAGGTTTAGAGTCCTTAATCACTTTCTAAGCCCCTGAAACTCTTAGCTTTAACGACTCTGAAAATGATTATACTCTTTAAACAATGACAAATACGTTGAATTGATAAACCTACTTTATTTCCGTGAAATAGAAACCATTTGTTTTCATATTACGCTAAAATATTGTATAGTTTATCAAAACAACATTTCGAAATTAAAAGTTTTAATAGTTTTACACAAGAAGTGAGACCACTTTTCTCAAAATCTTTTAAAACATAATGAAGTTTTAATAACCGACAACATAAGGTACATGTCATTTCTAATTTGACTAAGTAAAAATTTTCCCGATTTTAAAATTTTATAAGTCCTAGAATCGACAAAATCCTTATACACACACATATGGTGTCGAGTTTGACTAGTCAATGTGAGTCACGTTTCATCTTTTACTTATTTTAAAATTTTAAACAAAAATTTTTTTACAAGTCATGAAACACGCATATGGTGCCACAACACGCAAATGGTGACAAACGCGCAAATGGGTGTATATGGCAACAAGAACTCGCAAAGGGTGTTGACTGGTCAATATGCGTGTTTGTTAGGTCCAGTTTTGCAGAAAACTGGATCTCTCCAATTGCATCTGGAGAGCATGAAGATTTGTTCGAAATATTTGAAGTCCAGTTGCAATGTACAGTTAATGCAACTGACGACTTCCTCCAGTTGAGATCTGAAGAACAACAATCTGAAGACATCCAGTTGAAGTCAAAGACAACAAGTGGAAGAAAGAGAAAGGCAATTGCAGCGAAGCCCAGTTGACTTTCTACCAGATTAATCAACTGGAGATCCTCCAGTATAAATGCCTTTACAAAGCTTTACACTGATTACGAGGAGGACCTTCTACACTACATCCTTTTACCCGGATAATAATCTTGTCTGTGGATAAAAGTGCAAAGATGTAGAGTGGTTGAATAAAGTAACCTTTTGTCTTACTTTATTTAGCACACACACAAAGAATTATTTACTAATACTTTTGTGTGCTATCAACCATATTTGTACGTCGAAGTTGAGATCCCAATGCTCAACCTTCGACAATAAATAGAGGTCCTTGTCCAAGCATTTTAACAACTTTGCAAACACATGCATTCTGCAATATTGTTGATGAACTTGTGCAATATTCTCTCAATCGCAAAAAGGAACATTTCACAACTCTAAGTGTTTCGATTGTTAAGAGAATTTCCATGTCTAGATCAATTGTATTTCATAGGTTGTTAGGATATTTACATATTTGTATTATCTTGGTTCCGCAACAACCTTGTATTTTATTTAAACAATCATAAATAAAATACACTTGAAAAATACATGTTGTCTCATCAATTTACTTATTTGTATCTTACTTTGTTGCATTTTATTTACTTATTTGACTTGTCACCTTAATAAGTATACCTCCAGTTAACCTGGTACACTGTTCACTCTAAACTGGTCACGTCCAAATTAAGTGAAAGTGTTGCAAAGTACACTCACCATTGACATAGAGGTGTCTTCAGCACTCATCTATTCGTAGTTGGGACTTACAAGTGGTATCAGAATAGGCAGGTTGAATTGTATCAATTCTATAACCTAGATCTGCTAAGATGTCTGCTGAAGGTGAGAATGGTTCTGGTCCCCAAAATGAAAGTAATCAGAATATTAATTTTATTACTCCTTTAAATACCAACCCTCCTCCTCCTCCTCCTCCTACACCTAGAGCCAGCCACGTCCATGTACATTACTCTAACACTCCTGTTCCCAAATTCGATGGGAGCAGTGAGACTTTTGGTACATGGAAGGCCAGGATGCTTTTGCATTTTGGTGGGATAGAGAGGTATATGTTGAAAATCCTCAAGGATGGACCATATATACCCATGTCCAGTGGTATTAGTCCTCTTATAGACCCAACTGGGAGAAAAGGTACCAGGGAAAAGTCAAAAGAACATTGGTCTGACGAGGATCGCAGACTGGTAGACCTTGATACCAGACTGAAAAACATGATCCTTGTTATTGTCCCTGAGGAACTAATTCCAACACTTGTGTTGTTTCCCAGTGCCAAATCCATGTGGGATGAATTAGTTCTCCAGTTTGAAGGAGGAAATGACACCATTGCCACCAGAAAGGTTGCATTAAACAAGAAGTATGAATCCTTCTTTGCTCTTCCCAATGAAAGTTTAACTGCTACTTACACCAGATTTACTAACCTAATTAATCAACTTAGAGGCTTGGGAATGGAGAAGGATAAGGATATTCTTCTTAAGAAATTTTGTGATATCTTGCCATCAAAATGGGCACACATGGTTCTTATCTTAAGACAGGGTAAGACCTTGCATAGCCATACTCTTGCTTCCCTCTATGGAGCCTTTAGATTCACTGAAGATAACAATGCTGCAAGGTTATTGGCTGAGCAAGATGCTTTAACCCATGCTCAGAGTTCCAAGGTCGCCAGCTTAACTGGGCAACCTTGTGCTGCTTTAATGTCTGCTGAGAATGTCCAGTCACATTCTATGAAGGAGAGGTTAAACAACTTACTGAACTCTAGCCTTACCACTGATCTCAGTGATGGTTGTGAAGTAACTGACGATGATGATCTGGTCGCCATGATTGCTAAAACCTTTAACAGGTTTAAGCATAAATCTAATCGATTTAATGGGTCCAATAATGCTTCCAGTTCCAACTCTCTGGATAAGGCCAATCTTACCCGCTATAAGTGTGGTAAGAAAGGTCATTTCATGAAGGAATGCAGATCTAGTCAGTTGAACGACCAAACTGGTCCCTCTGTCCCAAACTTTGTTAAATCTGATGATTATAAGGCCAAATATAAGAAGCTTAAAGCCCAGATTCCCCTCATGTCTCTTGAACAAGAAAAAGAGAAAGAAAAGAACAAGTGCATGATGGCTCAAACTGAAGGGAAATGGGAACTCTCTGATGACTCATTTGATGATGATGAAGAGATTAGAGATGTGTGTTTCATGGCATTAGAAAATCATTAACCAGTGGTGAAAAATGATGTTGTTTCTGAAAGATGAGTGGACATCATTTTAAAGAAGGTAAGAGATTATGATGTTGAGTTGGATACATAGCTAAAACTGGACATTGCTGAATCATTAAATGATGATTTATTATTTGTTGAAACAATAAGAACTGATTGTGAAAGATATCTTGAAACTGTTTTAACTGAGCTAAATAACATGAAAAATCAATTTAATGATTTACAAAGTGTCTAGTTGGCTCTCAAGGAATCAGATTTGGAAATTGAGGCATTGGAAAGAGATAACAAAAAATTAAAATATGATCCTGAAAAAGAACACATGGTTATGAAATCTTGGGTACAAGCATCTAGTAAAAATTATGATGCATTTTCTAAAACCATTGATGCTCAAGAAACTGCTTGGAAATCTGGTGATCTCCAGATGGCAGCTGTTTTACCTTTGATTCACCAGATGCCTGAATCAGTTAGAGTTGAGACTCCATATGACTCTTCTAACATTGTCAAATCTGAATCCATTGAGACCACCCCTGTTGAGGTCAAAACAGGAGCCAAAAAGGCTAAAGCTCCAGTTAAAAAGGAATCTGGTGATATTCCTTTGCCTCAAAAGTCCAAAGAGCCCAAGAATCCCAAGACTAAAAATTCCGCTGAACCCAAGTCCAAGGTTCAGCAGCCTGATGAAAATAACTGTTTGTCAAAACTGGAGAGTCAACTCCAAAATTTATCAAGGCAAGTACAAGGTTGTACTGCCAGAATAAAAAGTCTGGAAGGAGCTTCATTTTCTTCAGTTGCAAAACAAGTTGTTAAAACCCCTCCTTCAAAACAAAAACAAAAACAATCAGCTCAGAAAGGAGCAAAATATGAAAAGAAAAAGGAGGTTGTTGTTCGCATCAAACCAGTTGTTTTTACTCCTGAAGCTGGAAATAATCCTCCAGTTTCATCCTTCAGTTCCAACCCGAGTCAATCTGCTGAGACTTCTCAAGAGAAGTCTGGTGGACCCATTAAGAAAAGATGGGTTCACTAAAATAACTAATTATTTACTTGGGCGTGCAGGGCGATCGAAAAAAGAATATCTGGTATCTGGACAGCGCTGCTGGCCGGACTATGACCGGATGTAAGCACCTGCTGGAAGAGTTCACTGTCCAAGATGGACCGGTAGTGACATTTGGTAATGCTGGAAGTGGGAAAACTGAAGGATATGGTGTTATTGACAATGGACAAGTCCAGTTCACAAAGGTTGCATTTGTCATTGGTTTGAAATACAACCTGATAAGTGTCAGTCAACTTTGTGATAATGGATATAAGGTATTGTTCGATATAGCTCAAGGTACCATATTTAACAAGGATTGGAAGGTAGTGATGATTGCACCAAGAAAATGAAATATGTACATTATGGACATGGAACCAGCTCCAAAAGAGAATTGTTTTTATGCCAAAGCTGATGAGGACACCAACTGGTTATGGCACAAAAGGTTATCCCACCTTAATTTCAAAAATATTAATAAGTTGTCAACAAAACAACTGGTGGATGGGATACCTTTAATTTCCTTTAAAAAGGAAAAGCCATGTCTAGGGTATGAGATGGGCAAGAAGAAAAGAGCCAGTTTCAAGACTAGGTAAAACTTCAGTATCACTGAACGTCTTCACATGTTACATATGGACCTCTTTGCTCCATTGAATGTTCAAACAAAAGCTGGTAAGAGATACACTTTAGTTGTGGTTGATGAATACACCAGATACTGTTGGGTGGTATTCATCAGATCAAAAAGTGATGCACCTGGTGAAATCATCTCTCTCATCAAAAGAATTGAGCTCAAGTATACCAAAAAAGTGTGTCAGTTGCGAAGTAATAATGGTACAGAATTTGTAAATAAAGAATTGGAATCATTCTGCAATGACACTGCATTTCTCAAAACTTCTCTTCAGCTCGTTCTCCAGAGCAAAATGGTGTGGTTGAAAGAAAGAATCCCACATTGATTGAAGCTGCAAGAAGTATGTTATCTGAATCAGGTCTTCCAACTAGTTTTTGGGCTGAAGCTGTGGCAACTGCCTGCCATTCCTAGAATCGGTCAGTTTATGTCAAGAGACATAGGAAGACTGCCTATGAAGTCCTCAGGAATCGTAAATCAAATATTGGTTATTTCCATGTATTTGGTTGTCCAGTTTATATTCTTAACGATTCAAGTCAGTTGGGAAAATTTGATGCAAAAGCTGACGAGGGTGTCTTTGTGGGTTATTCAGATATAAGAAAGACCTATAGAGTTTATAATTATAGACTCCAAAAGGTACATGAGACAATTCATGTCACATTCGATGAATCAAATGAAGCAATCAATAAACGACCAAGCCTTGATTTATGTCCAGTTACCCAGTTGATTTTGGTGTATCTGATCAAGTTCATCAATCTGTTTCTACACCAAAAGATATTTCTAGTCATCAAGACTTGGAACCAGTTGCATAGAAGAAAAGCTCCAGTGAACTGGAGTTAGGTCCAGATTTACTGGACTCGCTCCAGACGTGATTACTGGAGTCCTCTGAAGATTTGTCCAGAAATTATGTGAAGACCAGTGAACAACTTACTTGTACAGGAATCTGGATTCCACCAGATTTGTTCACTGGACTTCACTCCAGTCAAGATCTTTCCATTGAAGAACATTCTCACTGAAGTCGAAGACTGAAGTCTGAAGAAAGAAGTCTGACAAATTGCGGAGCTTACTGGAAGATTTACCAGATTACCTGACTGGAGTCCTTGTCAGTGTTCTAGACCTTACAAGTCTGAACACTGATTACGAGGAATTGACTTTATACCTTTACATGCCTTTACCCGGACATTCCATTTGTCCTTTGTTAAAAGCCTTACACGCATGTAAAGGTGGTTGGTTAATTAGAAGACAAGTCACTATCATGTGACTTTATTCTTGTACTTTAATCAATGCATTTAAGGAATTGAAGTAATTTCCTTAAATGCATGTAACCATATTTGTACGGCAAAAAGAATATTATATTTATTATTTTTGCCTATAAATACCAAGTCACTTCCCTCGTCCAAATCACACTTTTGCAATTTGGTGCTTTTGCTCAAATACTCTCAATCTAAACAGTTATACTTCACAACTTTAAGTATTTCGATCAAGGAGTTTATTTAGCAAAGCTAGATCACTTGTAATTCATAGGTTGTTTAGATACTTACTTTGTAATATCTTGTTCCGCAACAACCTTGTATTTTATTTAAAATCAACAAATAAAATACACTTGAAAATTACATTGTGTCTCACCATTCACTTTACTTGCTTATCTTTATATTGCTTAAGTACATATTACTCTATATATATTCTTGCATTTATATTTATTGTAATACTAGTCCAATCTAGTGCTTACTTGACGTTTCATACTAGTCCAATCTAGTGCTTACTTGACGTTTCATACTAGTCCAATCTAGTGCTTATTTGACGTTTCAAACTAGTCCTATCTAGTGATTACTTGACTTGTTGTATTCTACACTTATGGGTTAAACCATCGAGTGAGGGACTTCACAATTGGTATCAAAGTAGAAGGCTAACATACTTGCCTAGATCTGCATTTTCTCGATGGCCAACCCAGAGAGTACACAAGGAAACCCTTTAAATACTGGACCTCCTCCCATTAATGAAACTGAACAGACTAATGACCATGTTAACAATAATCTCCCACCACCACCTCCTATTCCTGCTTCTCCACACGTGCATGTGCACTACTCAAACACTCCTGTTCCCAAATTCAGTGGGAATGGTGATGAATTTGGCACGTGGAAAGCCAGGATGATAAAAATTTTAAATGAAGGACCCTATATTCCTAGAAGTCCTCTCAATCCAATCCTTGATCCAACTGGAGCAAGATCTGGTAGGGAAAAGAGAGAGGAACATTGGTCTGAAGAGGAAAAGAGACTGGTCAGTATTGACACAACTTTAAAAGTCATGATCCTCGGGGTCGTTCTAGAAGCTCTTATTCCCACACTAGTACTTTATCCCAGTACCAAAAGCATGTGGGATGAACTAGTGAACCAGTTTGAAGGGGGTGATGACACTATTGTTACCAGGAAAGTGTCTTTAAATAAGAAGTATGAGTCATTTTTTGCTCTGCCCAATGAATCAATAACTGGTACTTACACCAGATTTATGAGTATTGTAAACCAGTTGAGAGGGCTTGGGGTAGAAAAAGACAAGGAAATACTTTTTGAAAAATTTTGTGATATTCTTCCATCTAAATGGTCTCATATGATCGTGTTCTTGAGACAAGGTAAAACCTTGCACTCCCATACTCTGTCAACATTGTATGGAGCCTTCAGATTCACTAAAGAGAATTAAGCCCAGAGAATTGAGGCAGAAAAAGATGCTATTAATCATGCTTCCAGTAGTTCCCCTGTGGTTAGTCATACTGAACCATCCTGTGCGACATTAACGTCTTATGGGAATGTATTTTCTATGAAGAAGATGATGTCTGACTTAATGGATTCTGGAGTCATGAATAATATCTATCCAGATTGTGATGAAACTGAAAGTGATGATCTGATGGCTATATTGGCTAAAACGTTTAACCGTTTCAAAGCCAGAGCTAACAGACCCACTGGATACAATGCACCCAGTTCTTCTACTGACAAGACCAATCTGACATGCTTTATGTGTGACAGAAAAGGTCATTTATGAAAGAGTGCAAGTCCAATCAGTTTGTCTCTCAATCTGGTCCATCAACTTCTTATAACAAGCCTGATGATAGCTACAAATCAAAATACAAAAAGCATAAGGCTCAAATTGCTCTCATGTATGCAGAAAAAGATAATAATAAATGCATGGTGGCTGAAGAAGAATGGGTTCCCTCTGATGATTCATCAATTGATGATGAAGAGGAAAGAGATTGTTGTTATATGGCTCTGGCTGATGAAGAGCATCCAGTGAAGGAGGATGTCACATCTGGAAGATGGGTGGACATTGTTATAAAAAAGGTGATTGACTATGACAAGGAAATTGATCCTGAATTAAAATTAGACATTGCTGAAGCTTTAAACTCTGATTTGATTTTCGTGGAAACTGTTCGTTAAGGAATGTCAAACACTTTTGAAACAGATTTTTCTGAAATGGCAAATTTACAATCAAAGTTAAAAGAATTGCAAGATATTGAACTCACTTTTAAAACACAAGTTTTAGTTACTGAACAAATGGTTCAAGAAAAAGAAGAACTGGAAAATATTTTAACAAAAGAAAAACATGTTATCCAGTCATGGCTTGAGACCAAGAAACCGTATGATGCTGCATGTAACCAGTACCCCTCCCAAAAACGTGCATATCTTGGGGTGATGTGAATGCTGCTACGTTAATACCTGTTGTTGACCGATTGCCTGAAGTTTTAAAACCTAGCACTATTTATGATGAACCAACAACACCCAAAACTTGTATTATTCCTCATGTTCAATTGTCTGAGGTTAAGAATGTAGCTCCCTAGATGAATGCTCCAGTCAAGAAGGTTAAGCAGAATAAACCTTTGCCTCAATCATCTTCTAAAGAACCCTAGGTTCAGAAAAAGAAGAATGTTGTTCCTGCACCTAAGCCAAAAGTACAGTCATCTGGAAAGGCTATGGTGTCATCTGAAGAAACTATTTTGTTAAGGCTGGAGGGTCAGTTTCAACTACTGGCTCGTCAAGTTCAAAGTTGCAATGCAAGAATTAACAATTTTGAGGGTACTTCATCTGGCCCTAAACAAAATACAAAACCTTTTTCGAAGAAAGAAAAATCGAGCACACATGTTGATAAGAAAAAGAAAAAGGTTTCAAAACTGTCAGTTCCAGTGGTGTTTACTGAGAAACCCACTATTTTTGAAAGTGAAATCAACCAGATACCAGTTGGGATCCATCCTTGTGGATACAGAGAACCCATCAGTCGATGGGTTCGCAAACCTTTAACCTAATAATCTAGTGGATGTCCAGGGCGATCGAAAAAAATATATTTGGTATCTTGACAGCGCTGCTGGCAGGACAATGACCGGATGTAAGACCTTGCTAGAGGAGTTCGTAGTTTCAGACAAACCTTCTATTACTTTTGGAAATGATGGTTCTGGAAAGACTCAGGGATATGGTGTTCTGAATAATGGTCAAGTCAAATTCAGACGTGTGGCTGATGTAAATGGCTTGAAATGTAACCTCATAAGTGTGAGCCAGTTGTGTGATGATGGCTACCAGATGTTATTTAACATCTCTCAGGGCATCGTATTTAATAAGGATTGGAAGGTAGTACTGATTGCTCCCAGAAAAGGGAATGTGTACGTAATGGATATTGAAAGCTCTCCTTCAGAGAAGTGTTTCTGTACCACGGCTGATGAAGACACAAACTGGCTATGGCATAAAAGGTTATCCCATTTAAATTACAAAAATATTAACAAGTTGTCCAGAAAACAACTTGCAGATGGGATACCTTCTGTCTCCTTCAAAAAGGAAAGGCCATGTCCAGGATGTGAGATGGGTAAGCAGAAACGCACCAGTTTCAAGACGAAACATAATTTTAGCATATCTGAACCTCTTCATATGCTTCATATGGACCTTCTTATGAATGTTCAGACTCGTGCTGGTAAGAAATATACCCTGGTAGTTGTTGATGAATACTCCAGATATTGTTGGGTAATATTTCTTAGATCAAAGAATGAAACTGCTAAAGGTGTGTCAGTTAAGAAGTGATAATGGAAAAAAATTCAAGAATGCAACTCTGGAGAAATTCTGCACTAACACTGGCATCTCCCAGAATTTCTCATCAGCACACTCTCCAGAGCAGAATGGAGTTTTAGAAAGAAAGAACAGAACGCTGATAGAAGCTGCAGTATGCTTGCTGAATCTGGTCTTCCTAAAATGTACTGCACTGAAGCAATTGCAACTGCTTGCCACACCCAGAATCGCTCAGTATATGTGAAGAGACACAAGAAGACATCCTATGAAATATTAAGAAATAGAAAACCAAATATTGGTTATTTTCACGTTTTTGGATGTCCAGTATACATCCTGAACGACTCCAGTCAGTTAGGCAAATTTGATGCCAAAGCTGATGAAGGATATTTCTTAGGATATTCAGCCATTCGCAAAGCCTTCAGAGTCTACAACAAAAGACTGGAAAAGGTCCAGGAGTCAATTCATGTCACATTTGATGAGTCAAATGAAGCAATCAATAAAAAGCCAACCCGTAATTCTCCCCCAAAAAATCCAATTATCTTTGGTGAATCTGATCCTATCAACTACAATAAAGATTCATTTGAAGATGTTTCCAATCATCTTGACTTGGAACCAGTGCAAATCGAAAAACCTTCTAGTAATACTTCATTTTATCATTCAATAAGTTTCAAACTACCCTCTGAACTTGTTATTGGATCAGATGTTCGTACTACGTCACCAGTATCAGATCCAATTGATTTTGAGCCAGTAATTCAAGAAATGCCTTTAAATGAAGAATTTCATGATGCAAATCGTGATCTTACAGATTCTGATGAAGATGCTGAAGTTGTCTGGCAAGATCCCATTCCAGAAAATCAATTGAATTCTTGCACTGATATTGTTGTCAGAACAAACCTGGTCAATACTCTAAGTAGACAAAAGCTCACCCAATCAACTAGATTATCGGTGACTCCAGTAGAGGGGTTCAGACTAGAAGTGCCTCCAGTGAACAATGTTTATATGTCAGCTTCTTATCACTGATTGAACCGAAGAAGATTGACGAGGCAATGGGAGATCCAAGCTGGATGATTGCTATGCAAGAAGAGCTTCACCAGTTCGAACGAAACAAAGTTTGGAATCTGGTTCCTCTTGCAGTTGGCAAGAAAGAACCAATTAGAACCAGATGGGTCTTCAGAAATAAGGTTGACGAAGATGGTCATGTGATCAGAAATAAGGCCAGATTGGTAGCACAAGGGTATGTCCAGACAGACCTTGACTTTGAAGAATCATTTGCACCTGTAGCAAGGTTAGAAGCCGTCAGAATGTTTTTAGCCTTTGCTGCTCATCATAAGTTCAAGGTCTACCAGATGGACGTAAAGAGTGCATTTTTGAATGAAGAATTAGAAGAAGAAGTTTATGTCAGGCAACCTCCAGGCTTCATTGATGAAAAGCATCCACATTGGGTATATTGTCTGGACAAGGCATTGTATGGCCTCAGACAAGCCCCTCGAGCCTGGTATGATACTCTGACCAAACACTTATCAGAAAACGGTTTCAAAAGAGGTGCAATTGACAATACCTTATTTATTCTTCGTGAAAGAGGTAATCTTCTGTTAGTACAAGTTTATGTTGATGATATTATTTTTGGTTCTACTGATGAATCTTCTGTTAGTACAAGTTTATCAGTTTGATGGGTGAATTAACATTTTTTCTTGGACTCCAGATTAAACAAACCAGTGATGGTATTTTTATTAATCAAGAAAAATATGTTAGAGATATTTTAAGAAAATTTGATATGAATTCTTCACCTTCAAAATCAACTCCAATTTCTGCACCTTTAACAATAGATTCAGACCCTGATGGGAAGCCAGTGAACACCGCTGCCTATAGAGGCATGATTGGCTCACTAATGTATTTAACTGCCAGTAGACCAGATATAATGTTTGCAACATGTCTTTGTGCCAGATATCAGTCTAACCCAAAAGAATCTCATCTGGCGGCTGTAAAGCGCATTTTGATGTACCTTGAGGGTACTCCCAGTTTGGGTCTTTGGTATCCCAAAGGCTCAGGCTTAGATCTAATGAGTTATTCAGATTCACATCATGCAGGTTGTAAGATAGACAAGAAATCCACTACTGGTGGATGTCGTTTCCTTGGTGGTAAACTGGTGAGCTCGACCAGTAAGAAGCATACTTCAGTCTCTTTATCCACTGCTGAAGCAGAATATGTGTCTGCAGCTAGTTGTTGTGCTCAGATACCCTGGATGAAGCACCAGTTGCTTAATTATGGTATTAAGTATTCAAAGACCCCTATCTTTTGTGATAATACCAGTGCCATTGCTATCTTAAACAATCCAGTCATGCACTCCAAGACGAAACACATTGATATAAGGTATCATTTTATTCGTGATCATGTAATGAAAAATGATGTTGAAATCCACTTCTTTCCCACTGACAAACAACTTGCTGACATATTTACAAAACCTTTGGATGAGAAAACTTTTCAAAATCTTGTCAGTGAGTTGACTCAGACCACATTTTTTTATATATATTTAAGCTTCAAGGGGAATTTATTAATTTATTTTCTCACTGGACAAGTTTTTCTAGAAAATGTTTCTAGTACCTTGTAAATGTGTCACTCTCATTAATATTGGATAAGTTGATGTGCATGTTTGAAGTGACTTCATTCAGTTTGTAAATGTGTCTCTCTCATTTGTTTATATTAGTTGATGTGCGTGTTTGAGGATTACCAGAATGGTCTAATCTGGATACTTACTGGAGTGTCCCTCCAATGTACCATCAATGCATATTCTACTGGCCTAATCCACCAATGAAACTGGAGTGTCCAGTCAACCTCCAGATGCATTAAAATGATTCTTTGTGTGTCAAATCTTTTTTTTTTTTTAATACTTGATGCTAGTGCATGCCAACCATACAAATTTTTCATCTAGACAGTTACTGTTCACCTTACGTGGCATGACTTTTTCAACTTAAAATGATGGTTTTGTTACCTTGGGAAGACAAAAAGTGCAAGTTGGTAATTTTTATGGGCTGTCAACCGTCATACATTTATGTGTGATGAGAAACATTAAATGCGGATGTCAAAACCGATGAAAATTGTTTTGAAAATTTTCAAACTTACCGTTTTGAATTCTATTTTCTCTTTCCTCTCTAAATACCCCTATTTACCTTCACCTTCAGTTTTATCTCGAAAAATCATTTACTCCCAAATCTTCAAAATTCCTTCATTTTTTCATTCTTCATTACTCTCCAATCATCATCATCTCTCTTCTTAAATTTCTTTCCTTATCAATATTCAATTCTTTCAGTTTCATCTTCATATATCTCAAATGGCTCCCAAACCTTCTCCTAAAAATCTTCTAGCTGCTAATTATGCTCACTTAGACAGTGTTAAAAAGGCAAATCACATCTCTCTTTCTGCGGATGCCATCAGAATAAATATGAACAATTGGATGGCCAAACTCTCAACAAATCATTCGGCAACTTCTATCATTGGAAGGTTAAATACCTTTTTCTTGAGCAGTCTACTATATGGTGCCCTAACCTTAAATCCGGGCAAAATGTAACATGATTATTTGTGTGAATTTTGGTATGCTGCTGTGTATGTGGAAAGTGATGAATCCATCCACTACACACTTAAACAAGGCACCAAGAGTTTCACCATCACTGTCGATTCCCTCAGAGATGCCCTGAGGATGAACTATTTTGATGAAAATGAGATGCCCGTTGAAATTCCCTCTGGCATCAATACCAGGGAAGTGTGCAGGTTGATGGGGCACACTGAAATTGTGGATGAGAATGGTCAGCTGCTTAGGAAGGGCACTGTATATATGAACAGGCTGACAGATTCATGGAGATATTTTTTCACTCATCGTGTTGAGTGCTTGGGTGGTAGTTCTGGTTGCGTAGACCATATAAACCAGACGTAGCTCCAGATCGCCTACTGTCTATGGCATGGGTATAGGGTGGATTTTGCCCAAATTTTCTTCAATGATCTGTTGGATAGATTAAAGGTAAAGAGCAGGAAAGCCTTCATTCCCTTCATTCGATTTTTGTCCATTATATTCATAAGGGCTTTGAAAAATGAGTATTCTGTAAATACAATTCATTTTTCATTATGTGAATATTTGAGGGACCTCAACCAGTTGACCTCATCTCCTACTGAGGTTGACATTCCATCGGTGATGCTGTACCAGTTCAGAATTCAAGTAGAAGAAGCAAATGCATCATCACCAGATGAAGAGGCTGCTGGTGAGCCTTAAAAAGATGAAGAGAATGTTGCAGTTGTCAGTGTTGAAAGAGTGCTACCCATTACTCAGGTAGCCCCTAATCCCACCAGGCCAAGGAACAGAACTCGTCGTCTTAGGAGAGACGGAGTTCTGGTATCATCCCTTCCAGAATCCTCTCCTCTGGATTCTGGAGAACTTGTTCAGGAAACTGCCCAAGCAACCATTTCCACAAATATTATAGAAGGAAATGGTGAAGAAGAAAGGGGGTCTGGCTCACCTCTTGTTATACCAGTTTCAACTGCTGGAAGTGGGGACATCATGGTTGCTGATAGCTCCTTGATTGTTGAAGAGGTTGAGGGGGAACAGGCTGTGCAGACTGAGAGAGAGAATCTGGAGCAAGGGGCTCAGATTGATTTGAATATAGGGGTGGAGAATGTATAAGTAAAGGACCAGGCAGGTGGAACCGGCCCAGATTGGGATATGGTTGATTCTCCACTATCTCAAGGCAATGACTTCGATGTGAATATGAGTTTTCTGGAAGAAGAAGAAGTTGATCGCACCATCCATTCTGTCTCCCAGTCAATTCTTTCTGATATGCCTACTCCACCCCTAGAAAATAGACCAACACCTCTTCTAGAACAAACATCAATTCCAACAACTTTTGAAGCACCAACTGCACCAGAAATTCAACCCTCTCAAACTTCTGAACCACTGGCAGTCACCCAATCAACTGAAAATATCACAAGGGTGTTACCAGTATCGTCTATCACTAGAATCACCAATCCTTCCAGTGGTCTCTCCTCTTCTTCTTCAACCGAGGTCCAAGGCCTTTTTGATAAGGTGGTGGACCTGGAGAGATCACTTCAGGCCTCTTCTCAAGTTATTTCTGACTTCAAATCTCTTATTTCAAATAATCTTAAGTCAGAAATGAACATTTTTGCTGGAAATGAGAAGATGGTCTTTGATAAGCTGGATGAACTTGTTGTGGCAACAAACAAAAATTCCAAATCTATACAAGTTGCAGTCCACGAAATTAAGGAAGATATGGTGACAGCTGTTCAGACTGCCATTAAAGCCGAAGGTGTTTAACCTCTGGCAAGTCTGACTGGTGAGGTTCAGAATTTGACCACCAGAATAAGCTCTCTGTAAAGCAGGCCAACCCTGGAGAAAAACTCTGTTGTCAGCACCCTCAATGATGAAGTTGTTCGAAAATTTAGTGTAATTAACACGATTTCATCTCCGAATTCACAGATTCAAAGGTGGATTTTGTGTGTGTGTGTTCTTGGTGTTTTAGTGTGTGTTTCTAGAGAGAGAGAGAGAGGAAAGATTGAGATTAAGTGTGTGTAAATTTTTTACAGGAATGAAAGTTGTTGTTAAAGTTATGATTTCTAAGGTGTTAAGGGATTATTTATAGTCTAACTATACAATTAAGCTTATTAACACATCTAGTCCCTCATCCTTAGAAATCATTTATCTATGACTTAACAACAAGTAAGTCCACTAACTTAAATTACAATTTATCACTATTTTTGGATTTCTAACATTCTCCCTCTTAGTGATATATTGTAATGAATGAAGTATGTGTTAATCTTGTCTTGTAGAAATGAATTTGATGAGCCCGATGGTGAAGACAATTGGTTTGTTGAAACAAGTGTTTGGAGAACTTGATTCAATCTTGGTCTTGGACTTCTTGAAGTTAAATCATGAAGAGATTCTCAATGTTCTTTTTGAACAGAGAACGAGTGTGTGTTCTTTCTTGATTCTTTGAAGATTATTGAACCGTGAATCAGAGTTGTCTTTTGAGGTGCGGAAGGTATAAACTTGGCTTTAGTTCTTCAATCTTCGATTCTTGAGTGAAATTCATCTTCTTGGAATGAAGTATCATGAACTTGTACTCTCCTCCTTGATGTATGCATTGGAGCTTCTTGAACAAGTATAATTGTATGACTTGAAGATCTAGAATGAAATATGTTGATGTAGACTCTTTTGAATCTTTACTTCTATGTCTAGAATCTTCCAATCAATCTTTCAACTTTTTGTAGCTTTGATCTTTGTCACATTAACTTGAACACTTTGGAGAGTAAACATTTGAATGAAGTTTGGATAAGTCTCTTATGAAGTGATCATGCTCCCCCTTAATCCATGAGTATAAACATTTTGGAGTATCTTTGAACATTTTTTCCATCTTGAGATAATATCCTTTCATCTTTGGTCTCATTCTTATCTTTGTAATCAATGTAGATTTCCTCCTTTTTCAAAATCAAGAACTCAATCAACTAAAATCTAGTGAAAATCTGAGCTCAATTGACTGAAATGTTTTGAAGATCTTTGACAAGTTAATCCGAAGAAACTAGATAAGAAACTATATTTGAAAGTAATCTTTCCAATTCACTCTAATTAGTTTAATGATGGAGGGGATATTGGACAACATAGGTCAAATGTATAAATATCCTTCTCCACCCCTATATTTGTAAGCCTTTCTATTAATTCCATACATCCTTCTCTCTATGTTATTTTCTCTCAAGTCCATCTTCAACCTCCATACACCCAATCAATACAACCTTTTCTCTTTGCTATCTTATTTCTTATTTCTTCCCCAATTAATCAATCATAATCTTTTCTCCCCCTCATAATGACAAAGTTGGGAACCAATGTCATTATGCAAACATTGATTGAGAAAATGTCACAAGAAATATGACAAACTAAAACGAGATACACATGGAGAAATATCAACCATCAACGTATCAACCCAAACCATTAGCCCAATCCAAAGAATCCTAAGGGTAACTAAAATGTAAGGTTGACGTTGTTGATACAAATGTTATAGAATGGTGTTGGTGGTTTTTGTGTTTGTGAGATGAGAAATGAAAATCGGATAAGAATGATCCGTTAACATATTCAAAAATCAAAAGGATTAATGAAATGACCGATATAAATGTGTTACATTTTTCGGATTTCCTATGTATCATTGAGACATGCACAAAGCAATGTTCTAACATAGTTCGGTCTGCGACTTTTCAACCACGAGATTGCTTCAAAAAATATAAATCATGGTTGGTACAGCCAAAGCGTTCGATAACCACAATCTATTATCCTTAAAGACTTTTAGGTAAAATCCGAGGTCACTGTTAGACTTCTCGTTCACTCAATAATCACATAAATGTAATTATGAGACCTACGTTCAACGTTGGAACAGATGTTAGCATTGGTAGGATTTCCAATTGATCATCGTGGAATATCAAAAGATATCACTACAAATGTTCCGGCTATATCACATAGATAAGCAATAATATCACAAAGATATGACTCGAATGTGTCTTAAGAAAATGAATAATAATCAAATTAATGATCAAGCAAGATAGCTCTAGACACAACCTGATCAAATGAAGGTGAGGACTGTAGTAGAGTGTCGCCTTTATTCAATATCAACATCTTCCAAATGAAGAGTCAATAGAAATGTGAAAATCTCCGTGAGAAATGAAACAAGTATTTGTTAAGAAACACTTGAGTGGTTAGATAAAGATGTGCATCGCTTCACTGGGTCCATGAAGTCTTTATTAAGATATCAACAAATGACATCCGATAGAAATTTGTTTCACCCGGCGATTTGAGAATTTAGGGAAGGGTATCATTTCTTTTAACCCTTTTCTCACAACATATCACCGTATCCTCTCAATTTTCGACTTTACTCCCTCCATCCTATTTGCATGAAACCATCATCACTCAAAATACCCTTACTATCTAATGAAAGAAATGAATACTCCGGGGGTAGAACTCATCGGCGATGATAAAGTTCATGGAGTGAACGAATCGCTCAAGTGCAAACTAAACACCGAACTTCAATTGATGAAAAGTCATATGAAAATCATCAAATGTGTGTATGAAAAGATTTAATAAAACATTTGAAGTTTTGAAAGTTTTGAAATCACAAACTCCCCCTTAATCTATGCAAAAGTAGATTAAAATTGGTTTTCATAGAAATGTGAAGCAAAAATTGGTTTTTGTGAAATCAAAAAGAGTAAAATCTTTGTTGTGATATATACAAAAAAATTTGGGAGTTTAACGTGAACAAGAGTTTAAGAAACACAAAATTTTTGCTTCAACAACAATGTTCATAGTAAGAGTATTAGGGAGTACACAAAGGCGTTCGATCCTTCGCATCTTACATCAACAAGTTGGATGCAAAATAAAATATTTAAGCACATTTAACTTAATCAAGGTAATGAGCTAGATTGATGGAAAATGAGTTTTGAGATTCCTCATTTGTTTCAACTTTGATTTTGGTAGATTCAATCTTTTTCTCAGTTTCTGAATCAAAAACATATTCTCCCTCCATGAATTTATCAAAAACATCTTTTGTGAAGAATTTCACCGGAGGTTGATTAGTTTTAAATTCTTTTGAAATTTTTGAAAAATCAGGAATCTTGGGATCCAACTTCACATCATGGGTAGTCTCAGAAATTAGGTCAACTTGAACTGACACATCTTTGGTTTCACAAGAAATTTGAGTAGAAGTATCAACACCTATACTAGCACTAAGCTTAGGGTGAACAACTAACTCATCAAGAGTATCACAAGTGAAAAAGCTATAGAAGTACCATATCAAAACTAAACTATGCGCAAGTTCGTCATTAGATAAATCAGATTGCACATAATCATCAGCTAACAGTAGCAGCATTTTGACATGAACATTCAAGAGAATCAGTCAAGGTTTGAGTGGAGGTATTGGTAGATGACACACAAGTAGTCTGGGTAGACTGGTCTACTAAAGCACTTAAGGTCAGTTTGAGTAGAAACATTCACACAAACTTTCGTAGTATCTACAACAATCAATTTATCCTCCGAATTCGGACTTTGAGACTTTAACTGATTAATAACATTTTGTTGAGATTCCACCTTTTGTTGCAAACCTTCTATTTGTTTTTCCAAAATTGTAGATGGAACATACATTTTAGTAGGTTTAGGTGAATCACCAATGGACTCTTGGTTTTCAAAATTTGATGCTATTTCTTCCAATTTAAAAATTGAAGATTCTTTAGATTTATACGAAGCATTTTTAGCATCATAATTAACCAAAAATTCATTTTGAGGTATTTTCTCAACTTCATCAGACTCAAATTCGTTATCCAAAGGACGAATAAATTGTTGTACCATACCAAGTCGAAAGAATTTTTCATCATACAAAGGTTCAATTTGTTCTTTGGCCTTTTGTAATGGAGTGATATTCTCAAATCCCAACCCGTGAAGAAGTTCCGATTTGTCAATTTTTGACTTGTTGAAATAGGCAGTGAAATCCAAAAGAGAGTTTTGTTCAACTTTATATAGCTTCTCTTGATAGAAAAGTATATTCTTTATAAATTCCTCAATTTGGTTTTCAAGTTTTTCAATCTCAACACCTTTTAGAAAAAAAGTATGATTTAAGTCGGAAATCTTTCTTTCGAGTTCAACATTTTTTGGTTTGGATTCTTGAAATTTTTTATTAAGAATATCAACATCCATTTGTCTTGCATTTGCCCGAAGCTATTCATTGGTCTTTTGAATTTCAAGATCTTGATTGGCTTTTTCAAGATCATGAATGGTCTATTCAATATTATGACATTTGTTCAATAACTTAAAATCAGGAGAGGCATTCAACTCACATTCTTTAACCAACATCTTTTCTTTATATGATTGAAAGTCTTGTTTAATAGTATCATGATCAAAAAGTAATTTTGAATGTTCTTCAAGAAGTTTTGAAAATTCACTTTTAGAAAATGAAATACTATGTTTCAACTTTTTGTTTTTGTTGGCTTCTTAATATGAGTTTTCAAGTTAGACATAGCTAAATTAAGTGACTCTTTATCTCTAACTAGTGAAAAAGTAGAGTTAAGATTTACCTCATCATCCGGGTACTCATCATCAGTGCTTTCAGCCTCAAAAGCCTTATCTTCATCTTCATCATACGAGAGCAATAGCGATTTGTCATCTTCAGCAAACAAAGCATGACCGGCTTCCACTTCCCTGGCTAATAACATCTTCTGCTTTTAGAACTCATAGTTCCGCTTACGAGGTTGCTTGCAATCAATAGCAAAATGACCAGGAATTCCACAGTTATAGCACTTTTTGTCTGATGTTTTCCCCTTCTCAACAACTGGTTTCTCAAGTTTCTCAAATCCTTCTTTCTTCTCATCATGCTTTGATCCACTTCCTTCACCATGCTCATAACTCTTTGAATGATAGTGTTCCTTCTTTGGAAATGCACTTGTAGAAGAGGTGCAGAGATTGTTGTTTGTTGGCCTCGCTTTGTAGAATTTCTTCTTGAAATGCTTAGTTACCGCTGCAAGAGCTTGATATAGTTCATCTGAGACACCATCTCTTGTAGCCATCATATCGTCTCCCTCCTCATCAGATGAAGAAACAACTACCATTTGCCTTTTAAAAGCTTCAGAAACCTTCTTTTAAACAATCAATGCAAAAGGATCAGAAGATACAACTTCTGGCATTTTGTTTGATGAAGCTTTGTTTAGAACTTGATGTTCATTGAGTTTGAAAGATTTATGAAGATTATGGATGGTGAACTTGGTTAGATTTTGATGTTGCTTAATCTGTGTTCCAAAATCTTCCCATTCTGGACCAAGAGCTTTGATGAATTTGATGTTTAACCCAATCTCTGATTTCTTGACATTGTTCTTCCTAAGTTCATTTATGACATTGCAGAATCTACAGTAGACAGATTCATTTGGCAATTTGCTGAAGTTGTCAAACTCAGTCAACACATTTGTCAATCTTATTGTTGAAGTCACATCAGATCCTTCCATTTGTCTTGCCACTTCATCCCATATTTCCTTGGCTGTATCATAAGAATCAACAGAGCCATATATTTCATCCGGTAGAGCTTTGTATAAGCATGATCTAGCTCTGTTATCTGCAGTTGTTCTATCTTTTTGTTCCGCATTCAAAAGATCAAGAGTCAATATTGCACCAGTAGTGGGATGGTGATGAACTGCAAGTCCATTAAGAATGGAATCTTTAAGCAGGTGACCATTAGGTTGACATTCCACATAGTCCATAAATCTTTTCTTCCATAGTCCATAGGAACCACGTTAGAGAACTGGAGGTCTTGCATCTGAACCCAATGCCAATGCTTCACGAGAAGCCATTTGAAAGAGATTTGATTTGAAACTTGAAATGAAATGAGAGTTGTAAAAATCAAGAAATGAAACGATCTTGGTGAAGATCATTCTAGGTGAAGATCGTTTTGAATGGTCGTCCTAGATTTTAAGAAAGAAGTAAGACGATTTAATGGAATATCGTTTTGGAAGAAATTCAGTGGAATTTGTCTAAGTATGAAATGAAATTGAAATTGAGATATGTTTTTGGATTTTTTGGAAATGGGAACTGAAATTGAATTAAAGGAAATTGAAATGAAAATTGAAAGATGAGAGATTTGGAAATGAAACGATCTCGAGGGAAGATCGTCTTATAAATTTGAAGGAAAATAAGACAGTGATGTGTAATTTGAGTGTATTTAGTAGTTGAATCGTTTTGCTCGTAAAAATCTCTCAAGTTTTAAATTTATAAAACAAGGATATACTATAGTTATATTAGACCGCGTATAGTATAGCTAGTAGTAAGTCCAGGATCGTCCACAGGGAATTAGTATTAGTAGTAAATTAAACTATTGAATTTAATCTAAAAAGAAAGTGTAAAATTGGGGGTTTGTGACCGAGTTGTCACGTTGCTTAAAAACTACAAGTGATCTTTTGAAAGCTTTTAAAGGAAATTTTGGCGTAAGAGGAGTAAAAGATAAATCTTAAAGTCGTTACGGCCTAAAAATAGTTTTTAACTATTTTTAACGAAAAGAGTTTGTTTGATTTTTAGAACTAGAAAATGTTTTCAACCCCCAGTTTATAATCAGACTTTCACTATCCGATTAGTAAACTAATAAGTGAAAATGACTAACCTGTAATTTAACGATTAACAATAACACAGGTGCTTTTCTCTAATATGATTGACGACACATAATTAATCTTCCATAATTTTGAGCGACCAAACTTGTAAATGAAATGCAGTTAACTAGACAACTAACTTAAATGAACTATAGTAGACACTGCATGAATCGTGACTTTCACTTATTTGAATTTTGGAATCAAATTTAGAAAATCGAATAGACTTGCACCGAACTAGCAACTTTGTGTCACTCAAACTAGCTACTACGGTAATCGTTGAAACTTCTACTTTTTAACACGGCGAGAATACACCACAATCTAACTATAATGCCACTCCAATGAACTTGAACCCCTCACAATTAACACGTAAACTATGTCGAAAATCTTGAAAAATACACGTAAATAATTTTTATGCGAACATGCAAACTGTAACGAAACTTAACGAAACTTAACACACTACTTAATTGATCATAAACGAGATTATAACAATTTTCAGAACGAAATTCTAACGTGTAGATTTGACACAATTTGAAACCGAAGTTCATGAAAAGGTTGCGAACTAGACTTTGTAAACGAGATGTAACTAAGAAAACCACTTCATTAAACTTTAAACAACTTGAAAAATAGTGAACAATTCGTACAACTGATGTAGTGGTTTGAAATTTTGATCACAATTTATAACGTACAGAACTACAGGATGCTTTTGATCATGAGTGAAAACAGCGACTTAAAAAAAAACTAAAGGATTCTACTACAAAGAACAATGCAATAGATGAGTTGGAATTTGGTTGTGACTGGAAATGGTTTGGAGACCATAGGAGTCTTCCCCAGGCACACCTTCAATCGTTCTCTGCAAGCTTCCTTTTATAGCCACTTTTCCAACTGCCTTCTTAATTGTGGGGGACATTGAGGAGCTATGGACCAGTTGTGAATAGGAGGATTTACTGTGTCAACAGTATTCAACTTCTTGGAATTCAAAAGCAGATTAATGAAAGAGGCTATCGTATCTTGACCGTCTCCATGAAATTGTTTTGCTAAACGTGTAGAATAGTTGGTCTGCATTTGATCCATAACTTCAACAAGCATGTAGGCCCTCTTTAATAAATTATTTTATTTTTTTACTTGCAGGTGTATTGGAGATGGTGACAAAAGCCAAACGCCCATTTCATATTATCAAATTTAATCATGATAGAGTTCGTGTCTTCTGCCCTTATTGCGACGTATGATGCAAAAACATTTTTCAATTGTAGAACTTTCTTTTATTTTCTTGTGGTCAGCTTATTCGTCAAAAACGGATATCGGATGAAGAAGTTATGATCAAAACAGTGAAACAACGTCAATTTGTAACTTTTCAAGCACTTTTACACCAAAATCCATTGCAACCTATAATTTCACTCATACACACAATAAGTAACTAAAATACATTAATTTACATTCAAATGGGTTATATTTATTCGTTAAATTGCACAATAACGCTAAATTAAATATGTATAATTTGAGCGTTATCAAATTTCCCCACACTTGAACATTGCTTGCCCTCAAGCAAACTTTCGTTTAAACATAGAACTTCCTTGACTTGTCTTTCCAAACATTCGATTTTCAAAAAATTATAGAACTATTTCTAGTTCTATGCAATTTAAGTTTATTTATGAAAATCGAGATAGTCAATGATTCTCAAGCACGAATACATGACTTAGCACCTATTCAATGATAGTGTATGATTCTCACATCTCTAAAGTGTATATCAATATAAATATCGAGGGTGTATATTTGAATCACTCATATATGGCCAAGTCATGTTGCATAAATAATCATAGGCTTGTAATAGAATCATGCATATGTATTATTTTTTTCTACATATGCATTATTTTTTTCTAACAATGAAAGGAACTTATAAAGATTTTGTATTTATAAGTTCCTTTCATTGTTAGAAAAAAATAATGCATATGTAGAAATGCTTGTATGCACATATGTACGTGGTTAGGCGATCAATCAGAAAGTTTCCATCATAGGTCATTAACTTTGTAAGAATGTTGGCAATCCATCCTTCAACTCATATCCCATAACTCACTCAAAACCATCCTTTTCATCCCACATCATCTTTACCATTCCCAAAACTCACTATATTATTGTGTTTGTTACCCATTTATCATCCATAATTCACTCAACACTCTACCTTATAAATAAACTTTCGTATAAAAAAAAAAAATCCTTTACCACACCCATCTTCCATATATTGTCAACATTCTGATTTCAGTGTGCAAATTAAGTGGCATGTACTCCGAAATGACATTGTTTATCCTAATATTACCTCTTTATCCAACCATGCAATCATAAAAGTGATCTTACTGCGGTCTCGAAATGTATCAACTAGAACAAGTTCTAACATTTATTGCAACACCGGCACACTCATAGCAAAGACAATATCGAAGCATTAAAAGTGAATGCTGATATAGGCTCAAAAACCTCATATATTTGGGGTACGACTATAAATGTGCGAGTCATGCAATTCTATCTTTTTGATCATGCTACATCTCCCAATTAAAACATTTTAGTCAAGGAAAATTTTGTCACTTTTTAATATTTGATCATTTAGGTGCCAAAAGTGACTAGTTTCCTATGAGGATAAACGTTAAAATTAATGTACATTTATTGAAATTTTTAAAATTTAGCTAAAATTTTGAAAAATTTAAACACACACTTATTTACAATATATTACAAAGTAACAATTAATTATCCCCCCCACACTTAAGATATACATTGTCCCCAATGTATTAGTCATGACGAAATGAGTGTAAAAAGGGATAGATAAACTTAGCGACATTAATTGTTACTGAGCATGTTGCTTATGAAGTACGTTTGTGATCTGCTTCTGCTGCACACTTTCCTGCAATAGCTTAAACACACAATAGAAAAGATAAAATTTGGTCTTTTAACGTCAGATTCTCAGACGATATTTTGTATTTTTCTATAATCTTAAAATGTATAATTTAACACGTGTTCGTCCGGGTGAAGGTATATTGGTACTAGATACCTAATATTACCCACTCAAATCACAAATTACCATTTTAAAATTACAAAAATACAAAATTTAAACTTTCTCTTTCTTTCTTTTCCTTTTAACCGTTGGCATCAACGGCTTTTTCCTTCTCTCTCTTTTTTTTTTTTTTTTTTTTTTTTTTTTTTTTTTTTTATGTTTATACTCCTATAAATACTTACCTCTTCAACGCACACTTCATTATTTTCACACAACAACTTTCAACACAATACATTCTTACCCCACTAACCGTCGGCCGATCCAGAACTATCTACTTACAAAAAATGGTGAACCTTGGCTTGATTCTCGCTTATTTGATGATTATTTCTTGGTTCTTTGTTGCGGTTCAACTTCCATTGGATGAGACCTATCCGTTGTTCGTTGGGTTCGTTCTCATCATCGCCCCTTTGTTGCCACCTGGGTCGGTATATTTGGGTGTTGATGTATTTTTGTAGTTGTATTTCCATTTGGATAATGTAACGAAACTTTTCGTGTTTTATCAATAATTTTCCATTAATTTCAGTCTCGTACATTATCTCTTTTATTTTATATATATATATATATATATAGCTCTTAATACACACATAGAAAAACATACATAAATGTTGGGTCGTTTATCGTCAGATCCCCAAGACGAATACTTTGAATCCTATCAAATAGTCTTAAATGAACAATTTCAATTTGTGCCCTTTTCCACCAGTTACAGTAATTCAGTTGCAGGGACTTAATCATACTGAACACAAATTCAAAAATTATTATTTAGGACTGTTTGATAAAAACTAAAGTTGGAATAAAAGATACCGTTCCAAGATCTTTTAGATAATGGAGTTGTAGAACTAATCGGAACTGGAAAAACACATACACATATATATATATTTTATTTATTATTTTTAATTAATTAATTTTTTTTTTTTATATATATATACATGGAACATCATCATCTTTCACTCACATATTATAGATTAATCGACTTAATCGAGTCCATATATATAACATCGGACCATCAATTTTTTTAAAGGAAAATTAGGAAGAAAGCAGTTTACGGTTAATTGTAAAGACGGGTTGGAAGAACTGAAAGGGTATTCTTGATAGATGAAACAAAGTTTAGGAGCAAATTTTTTATTTTTTTTTATATATTAAAAACTACATATTTACAAAAGTGATGAAATTTACTTACAACCCACGTTTTCTAGCCTCTAGAATAAGTCGGTTGAGTTCCTCGCACATTCTTCCAAAAGCGTAGCCTCGTTTGTTCAACCATTGATTTTCATAACAATCAATAGGACCGTCTCTACATAGTCGTTGGAACTCATAATTAGAATACGTTTGGTTGTTCGAGCATGCCCCTTCATGGGCAAATTTCCCGCATTTGTAACATCGTCCAAGTTTTTGTGCTCTTCTTTTAGCAGCTGATCTCGAAACACCAACGCCAAAACGCCTTCTATTACTTTCTTGCCGACATTCCTTTCTTACTTCATCACATTTATTTTTAATTATTAAAACTAATTTGCTTGGCAAACGATTTTTATTGTATTTACAAATCAACGCGTACATTACTAGAAAATGATTATACTCAAACTTTTCTCGCATTTTGAAAAATAATAAATTGAAAAACGAATAATGGGGGGAGATGACTAGTTCTTTAAGGTCTGCTAGTAGAAAAGACCAAGTCTCCTAAACATCTCATCTATTTATTCCTCCTGTTTGACCTAAGCCACTATTCCTTCAAGTCAATTGGCTTTCGAAATACGTACCCTTTTGTTACCAATTCTTCCAAGAGACATCTGAAAGTGGAACTACCCATTCTTCTACCCTGCAATCGTATTTGGCCTTTCCTAGGCAATAGAGGTAGCGGGTATTGTGAAATATTCGCTATACAACAAGTTGATTGCCATCCTATTTCTTGCCATCTATAACATTTCCTGGGTATTCCCGTGCATGAACAGACCGGTGTTGGAATTTCAGATATGTTCCATTCGCGCCCACATAGCATTACAGTTGTACTACAATTGTTACGCTCAAAATAAATTTTTTGCCTTTTAGTGTGCGGAACTTTGAATGGTTTGTCTTCTGGGTCTGTTGATTTGAAATTTGCTGATTCTAACGTTTGCTTCTTCCCCTTTTTAATTCTCTCATCGAGGTCACATATCCATTTCCACGAGGCTTCTACATGTTCCTTAAATCCAGCTTCGAACACCGTTTGTTCTCCAGTTGGAAGCCATGTTTGTGAAGTTGAAGCTTCACCCAGATTCAGGGATGATGGATTGAATTTCGGTATTCATTTATCAATTGGTTCCACCGGTGTTTGTTTGGAGTATTGAGGTGTGAAGTCTTCTATTGCCATCTGAGCTAGAATGTTTGTCGAACTGCTTGGATTATTGTCAGTAGTCAACAGTTTTCGCCAGAATTCATTGTCATCCATGAGTGCTCAATTGTTTGTATGAGTAGTTAGAAGTAGGGAAGAAAAACCTTGAATGATTTAGAAGGAGGTGAGAAGACTAGTTCTTTAGGGTCAGCTAGTAGAAAAGACCAACAAAGGAAAAGAAACTAAAAAAGAAAAGAAAAGAAATCGGGTTGCCTCCCGCAAGCGTTAAATTTATTGAGCGAGTCGTTAGCTAGACTTTTGGTCCAAAGGTTTATTCGCTGATGGTGTGGAAGTCATAGGTGACTTCCCATGCATTTTCTACTTCCTCTTCATGATAAATCTTTAACCGTTGACCGTTAACAATGAAGGTATTTCCTTCTCTCCCTTCAAGCTCAACATATCCAGACGAATATGTGCTTTTAACCACGTATGGACCGGTCCATCGTGATTTGAGCTTTGGTTGCTTGAACTTGTACTTTGATTGAAACAAAAGTACTTTGTCCCCTCTTTTGAATTCCTTAGGTCGAAGCTTTCGATCATGCCATGCCTACGTTTTTTCCTTGTACAATCGGGAATTCTCATATGCAAACCATCTCATTTCATCCAACTCGTGTAATTGGAGAAAATGCTCTTCTCCTGCTTGAATCAAATCAGTGTTGCAATTTTTCAGCGCCCAATATGCCTTATGCTCAACTTCTATAAGTAGATGACACGTCTTGCCATATAATAGCCGATATGGTGTAGTACCGATTGGCGTCTTATAAGCTGTACGAAATGCCCATAATGCATCATCTAACTTCTTGGCCCAATCCCTTGGATTACTATTCACTGTCTTTTCTAGAATACCTTTCAAAACTTGATTTGTGTTCTCGACTTGACCACTAGTTTGAGGGTGGTAAGACGTAGAGAAATGGTGATTAACTCCATATCTCTTTAGAACTTTCTCGAGTTGAGCATTACCAAAATGGCTCCCACGGTCACTTATTAGTGCTTTAGGGAACCCAAAACGACTAAATAAGTGCTTAAGAAAATCTATGACTTCTTTAGCGTTGTTTGTTGGTAAAGCCTTAGCTTCAACCCACTTTGAAACATAGTCTACCGCTACGAGAATATATTTGAATTTGTGGGATGGTGGGAATGGCCCCATGAAATCTATCCCCCAAATATAAAGCCAACAAAGAGAAGTCCAACCAGCAGCCGTCAGCTCCTAACTCTAATGCCTATAGGAAAAAATCTTCACAAGGTCAAGGAGGAAAAGCTCCCCCACTTCAAGTATATTTCACAGACTTGAATTCCTTGTTGTGGCATCTCATCTCTCCTAGAGATGTTTCCAGTTCGTTGGCATGCATTGCATGTTCTCACAAGTGTGAATGCTTCTTTGAAAATTGTTGGCCAGTAAAAGCTAGCATCAAACACCTTCTTCGTCGTGGTTGTTGGCACGTAATGTCCTCCAGCTGGTCCATAGTGACAACCATCGAGAATCTCACGAGTTTCAGCTCCGTACACGCATCTTCTTATGATTCCATCTGCACATACTTTAAACAAGTAAGGGTATTCCCAAAAGTAGTTCTTCAAATCAGAAAAGAATTTCTTCTTTTGCTGATGTGTTAAACTCTTTGGGATAATTCCACAACAAAGTAGTTGGCGAAATCTGCATACCATGGTGCTTCATCTTCTTTTTCATCGCTCACTTTCATGAGGTATTCGTCAGGGAATGCATCATTAATTTCCTCATCCTTTAGTTCCTCCCGGTTTGGGTTTTCAAGACGACTTAAGTGATCAGCAGCGAGGTTTTTAGCTCCTTTTTTATCCTTGATTTCAATATCGAATTCTTGAATAAGTAGGATCCAACAAATGAGACGAGGTTTAGCATCTTGTTTGGCAAACAAGTACTTTAGGGCTGAATGATCGGTAAAGACTACTGTTTTAGACAAAACGAGGTATGGACGAAATTTATCGAAAGCAAAAACAACAGCCAGGAGTTCTTTTTCAGTCTTGGTATAATTTTGTTGAGCTCCATTGAGTGTTCTACTTGCGTAATAAATTGGTCGAAAGTGTTTATCCTCTCGTTGTCCTAAAACGGCTCCTAAAGCAAAATCACTCGCGTCGCACATTAACTCAAATGGTAATGACCAATTAGGTGCTACCATGATTGGTGCATTCGTGAGTCTATTTTTCAAACTCTCAAAGGCTTTGAGACAATCCGAATCAAATTCAAATGGTTGGTCCTTTTCTAGAAGTTTAGTCATCGGTCGTGCAATTTTTGAAAAATCTTTTATGAATCGACGATAAAATCATGCATGTCCTAGAAAACTTCTAACAGCTTTGACATTGGTAGGCGATGGTAATTTAGCAATAACGTCAATTTTTGCTCTATCAACCTCAAGTCCTACACTAGACACTTTATGTCCTAATACAATTCCTTCACGTACCATGAAATGACACTTCTCCTAATTTAAAACTAAATGAGCTTTTTCACATTTATCAAGCATTCTATCCAGGTTAGCCAAACATGAATCGAATGAATCTCCGAAGACAGAAAAGTCATCTATAAAAACCTCCATTGAAGTTTCTATCATGTCTTGGAAAATGGCAATCATGCATCTCTGGAAGGTACCAGGTGCATTACAGAGTCCAAAAAGCATCCTTCTATAAGCATAAGTTCCAAAGGGACAGGTAAAAGCGGTCTTTTCTTGGTCATCTGGATCTATAGGGATTTGAAAGTATCCCGAAAATCCATCGAGGAAACAAAAGTACTCATTTCCTGCTAGTCTTTCAAGCATTTGGTCGATAAAGGGTAGCGGGAAATGCTCTTTTCTTGTGGCGTCATTCAATTTCCTATAGTCAATACAAACTCGCCAACCAGTGAAAGTTCGTGTGGGCACTAGTTCATTGCGTTCATTCGTAATCACAGTCATCCCACCCTTTTTGGTACACAGTGGACAGGGCTTACCCAAGGGCTATCGGAGATAGGGTAAATAATTCCAGCATCAAGTAACTTAATTATCTCCTTTTTGACTACATCTTTCATATTCGGATTTAGCCGTCTTTGTCTTTGAACAACAGGTTTTACATCTTCAACCAAATTAATTTTGTGTTTGCAAAATGACGGGCTAATTCTGGGTATGTCAGATATACGCCAAGCAAAAGCACCTTTATGGGCTTTCAAGACATCTAAAAGTTTGGCTTTCTCATTTTCAGATAATAAAAATGAAATAACAACAGGTAAAAGAGACTCCCCTTGAAGAAATGAATATTCCAAGTTACTTGGAAGTGGTTTGAGTTCTAAGTCTGTAGGTGGCTCTTCTAATGATGTTTTGATCCTCAATCGTTCTTCTTTCTTTATTTCCTCAAATGCCTCGTCCTCTAGTGGACTTTAGTCTATGCTCAACTTCATTATTTCTTCAGCTTCTTCAGGTTTCACATCACCATCCTCTTCATCTTCAAATTCTCCCCAGATGTTATCAACGAACTCTAGTAAATCCTGCGTGTAGTCATTCACATTTTCGTCAATCACATCAACACGAAAGCATGTATCATCAGTAGAATATGAGTGTTTCATTGCTTTATCAATAGTAAAGGCCATTCTATCATCTCCAACACCTAAGGTTAATTCCTTATCTTTTACACGAATTATTGCATCAGCGGTGTATAGAAAAGGTCTCCCTAAGATTAATGGTACTTTACTATCCTCGTCCATTTCAAGTATAACAAAATCAACTGAAAATATGAAATGTCCAACTTCTATCAACATATCTTCAGCTATGCCTAACGGATATTGAAATGAGCAGTCAGCTAATCTAATGCTCATTCCCGTGGGTTTTAATACTCCTAAGGACAATTTAGCATATAAAGAATCAGGCATCAAGTTTATGCTAGCCCCTAAATCCGCTAACGCATCACAAGTTAATATGTTTCCAAAAGAACAAGTAATTATGAAACTCCCTGGATCGTCAAGCTTTGGTGGAATCTGATTTTGCAAAATGGCTGTGCATTCTTCATTCAAAAATGTTGCAGACACTTCCTCCAACTTGTCCTTGTTGTTCAACAATTCTTTGATGAACTTAGCATCGTTTGGCATCCCTGCAAGTACATCAACTAATGGCACATTGATGCGAATTGCTTTGATCATCTCAAAAAATTTGCCATATCTTGCCGCAATCCTCTCCTTTCTCAAGCGTTGTGGGTATGGAATCTTTGGTTTGTATGCCTTCAGTGGTGGTTTAACTGGTTTAGTGGAAACAGTTGGCCTCTTTTCTGTTGGTTTTGGCTCCATTTCAATCTCTTCTGCCACACTTTCATCGTCGGTGAAGTCATCTTCTACAGGTTCGGATACAAGTTTCGGTGAATCGGTAGGAGCTTCACTTTCAATGTTAGTTTGGTAAATGTTACCAGCCGTTGTAGAAATAGCATTTACATGCTCGGTTCTAGCGGGAGGGGGCTTATATGTTTGGTTTGAGTTTGAATTTGAGCTTGAGGGTCTTGGATTTGGTTGTGTATTGCTGGGTAGTGAGCCAGTTGGTTTGTATGTTGATGTTTCACTTATGCTATCCAACTTCTTTTCCAAACTAGTTATAGACGCTTGGTGATTACGAAGGCCTTGTTCGTGGTTGGCTCTGAGGATATCAAGTCTCCTGAAAAGTTTCTGGTTGGCTGTTTTTTGAAAATTCATGAAGTTTTTTTATTGTTGCTTCAAGTGATGTTAAAGTGGTTTCCTCATTTGACTTTTGGGTTGATTGTATGGGTACTTCATTATGTGGTTTTTGTTGGTGATTTGGGAAATTCTGGTTGGGTTGGTTTTGGATATCTTGTTTGTTTCTAGGGTATCTAGTAGGGAAAATGTTTGAGTGAGAATTAAAACCATTGGTAAAATTCTCTTGGTTGCGGTTTTGACCCCAACCACGTTGGTTATTTCTTTGGTAATTGTTTTGCAAATAATTCGCCTCTTCATGAACCCTAATTGCATCCCAATCTTCAGAGTTATGGCTTGCCCCACCATGTGAGTAACCATATTTCAGATTATTCATCTCTTTTTCTAGGCTGTCGAATTTGTTAGTGAACAAATTCATCGTAGTATCAAACTTTGCCTCCATGCTTGAACTTTCTTCCTTTGCTTCCACGAACGATACTGCCTTTGATTTCCCTTCCTCAACCTTGGTCTTTGACATTCTCATCATTACTTTGTCCTCCATGACTTGATAAGCATCATTTGCGCTTTTGTATAAATATATTCCTCCACCAGCCGCATCAAGTAGAATTTGGGAATTTTTCGTCTAGACCATTGTTCTTTATCTAGACCATGACCATAACATTTTTTAAGCAATTTTTGCAATCTTATCCAAGAATCGATATAGTTTTCTTTTTCGTATTGCTTAAAAGTTCTTATGTCATTAAACAATTTTTGTTGCAAACCGGGTGGAAAAAATCTATTTGCAAAAACTTTTTTCATTTCATCCCAAGAATCAAGTGAACCTTCTTCTAATCCATTAAACCAAAGTTTAGCTTCCCCTGTTAAAGATAACGGAAAAAACCGTAGCTTAACAGGTTCTACCATGTCTCTACCATATTTAAACATTTCACAAATTTCCTCGAAATCTGCGATATGTTTATATGGATCAGAAAGAAATTTACCATCAAATTGGTTTTCTTGAATCATTTTCATGTGGTTTCCTTTATCAATGAAATTATCTCCTAATTCAGACTTCACTATGGCGAATCCAGGGATCGGTGCCACATTTCTTTGCCTGCTCCACATGGGGATTAAGTCTATCTATTGGGCCTGCCATGTTAATTAATGGTGGTTGATTTGATTTTTCTAAAAGAACTTTTTCTTCTTCAAAAGATTTGACGCTCCTATGTTAACAAAACTACTACTTTCTAAAATGTTTCTAGAATTTTTCAAAGATTTCTTTTTCCTTTTTGAAAATGATTTTTCGGGATCGGATAGCGAATTAGCGAGTGGTTGTTTGCTGGTCCTTGTGTTCATCCACTCCTTATATCACTGTAAAAGAAAAACAAGAAAACTGTGAAAAACACCTATTCTACGAAATAAAACATATAAAAATAAACAACTAAAAATAAAATAAATAAAAGTAAAACAACGAAAAATAAAATCATTTATGTGGAGTCTTGAATTATTGTCTGAGTTGGTGTTATACTATATATAATTATTAGTCGAATAGTCCTCAGTCCAACAGTTCAGGAATCCAATGTTAAATATCTACTCGAGGCTCATAGCTCAAGAATCGGAATAACTCAAGTGAGGTTAACCACAATCCTAGTCGAGGTTAACAGGATTCGAGGTAACCACATTGGTCATGTCTCGTTTTCCTTACCACAATCACCCAAGCAATCTTTATTAAAAGTGTAACGGAAGAATACTATTATTAATTATTATATTTTACATATATATATATATAAAATGAAAATATACTACTTGAGATGGATTAATATAACTACTTTTAACGAAATTTTTTTTTTAGAACAAACAATAAATCAACAGAATAAGTAACTTTTTAGAAATAAATTTCTAAAAAGGATCGATTAAACTTAATACCTTAAAAACTACTAAATAAACTTAATTCCCCGGCAGCGGCGCCAAAAACTTGATGTGTAATTTGAGTGTATTTAGTAGTTGAATCGTTTTGCTCGTAAAAATCTTCCAAGTTTTAAATTTATAAAACAAGGATATACTATAGTTATAATACACACGGGCAGTGTACTCTGCCGCGTGTAGTATAGCTAGTAGTAAGTCCAGGATCGTCCACAGGGAATTAGTATTAGTAGTAAATTAAACTATTAAATTTAATCTAAAAAGAAAGTGTAAAATTGGGGGTTTGTGACCGAGTTGTCACGTTGCTTAAAAACTACAAGTGATCTTTTCAAAGCTTTTAAAGGAAATTTTGGCGTAAGCGGAGTAAAAGATAAATCTTAAAGTGGTTACGGCCAAAAAATAGTTTTTAACTATTTTTAAAGAAATGAGTTTTTTTTATTTTTAGAACTAGAAAATGTTTTCAACCCCCAGTTTATAATCGGACTTTCACTATCCGATTAGTAAACTAATAAGTGAAAATGACTAACTGTAATTTCACGATTAACAATAACACAAGTGCTTTTCTCTAATATGATTGACGACACATAATTAATCTTCCATAATTTTGAGCGACCAAACTTGTAAATGAAATGCAGTTAACTATAGACAACTAACTTAAATGAACTACAGTAGACACTGCATGAATCGTGACTTTCACTTATTTGAATTTTGGATTCAAATTTAGAAAATCGAATAGACTTGCACCGAACTAGCAACATTGTGTCACTCAAACTAGCTACTACGGTAATCGTTGAACCTTCTACTTTTTAACACAGCGAGAATACACCACAATCTAACTATAATGCCACTCCAATGAACTTGAACCCCTCACAATTAACCCGTAAACTATGTCGAAAATCTCGAAAAATACACGTAAATAATTTTTATGCGAACATGCAAACTGTAACGAAACTTAACGAAACTTAACACACTACTTAATTGATCATAAACGAGCTTATAACAATTTTCAAAACGAAATTCTAATGTGTAGATTTGACACAATTTGAAACCAGAGTTTACGAAAAGGTTTCGAACTGGACTTTGTAAACGAGATGTAACTAAGAAAACCACTTCATTAAACTTTAAACAACTTGTAAAATAGTGAACAATTCGTACAACTGATGTAGTGGTTTGAAACTTTGAGCGCAATTTATAACGTACAGAACTACAGGATGCTTTTGATCGTGAGTGAAAACAGTGACTCAAAAAAAAACTAATGGATTCTACTACAAAGAACAATGCAATAGATGAGTTGGAATTTGGTTGTGACTGGAAATGGTTTGGAGACCATAGGAGTCTTCCCCAGGCACACCTTTAATCGTTCTCTGCAAGCTTCCTTTTATAGCTACTTTTCCAACTGCCTTCTTAATTGTGGGAGACATTGAGGAGCTATGGACTAGTTGTGAATAGGAGGATTTACTGTGTCAACAGTATTCAACTTCTTGGAATTCAAAAGCAGATTAATGAAAGAGGCTATCGTATCTTGACCGTCTCCATGAAATTGTTTTGCTAAACGTGTAGAATAGTTGGTCTGCATTTGATCCATAACTTCTAGAGGCATGTAGGCCCTCAATAATAAATTATTTTATTTTTTTACTTGCAGGTGTACTGGAGATGGTGACAAAAGCCAAACGCCCATTTCATATTATCAAGTTTAATCATGATAAAGTTCGTGTCTTCTGCCCTTATTGCGACGTATGATGCAAAAACATTTTTCAATTGTAGAACTTTCTTTTATTTTTGCGTGGCCAGCTTATTCGTCAAAAACGGATATCGGATGAAGAAGTTATGATCAAAACAGTGCAACAACGTCAATTTGCAACTTTTCAAGTACTTTTACACCAAAATCCATTGCAACCTGTAATTTCACTCATACACACAATAAGTAACTAAAATACATTAATTTACATTCAAATGGGTTATACTTATTCGTTAAATTGCACAATAACGCTAAATTAAATATGTATAATTTGAGCGTTATCAGACGGTCTTGTTTTGATGATCGTCTTAAGGTACTGTTTCAGAAAAAAAATCTAAGTGTTTTGAAGAAATTTGGATAGAATTTCAATATGAAATGGAATGAATGTAATTGAGCAAAACCAATCTAGAAGAATGAACCAAACACAAGAACTTTGAGAGAGAAACTAAGACGATCTTGGTCAGGATCGTCCTAGGATCAGAAAATGAGACGCTCTTGGTGAAGATCGTCTTAGAATTTTGTCTCAAAATTTTCTAAGCAAAAATACTTTTCAAGTATTTGAATTGACCAAACCGATCCTTACGGATTAGTTAGCCGCAAACAAACACTTCACACTACAACCACTTGACAGAACGATCTTGTGAAGATCGTCCTACAAGCCACAACACATAAGAATGAAAATTGAAATCTCAGGCACTAAGATGATTCTGAAGAAGATCGTCTTGGCATCATCTTCTTCATCAACACATCAGTTTCAAACATAAACTCCATTAACGACTTACTAAAGCTTCAATAACTTTTGATTTACAAGGAGTTAGAGCTTGAAATTTCTTGCAAACTGATTGTTTTAACCTCAGCTACAAATCTACTAACAAAATTCAACACAAAACCCAACAGATTCTAAACCCAAAATTCGCGCCAAAGAGCTAAAATTCGAACTAGAGATTTAGATCGAATTGGAACTTGAAATTTGACAGGAATGTGTATTAAACTATAACGAATCTATTGGTGCACAAAAATCTATGATTTTATGAGATTTGAGAGGCTAAAATTCAAGAAAAAATGACGGATAAAAACGGTTTTGATTTTTTGTTTTTTTTTTTTGAGAAATCTGTGATCGAATTCAGTAATGGATTGATATCAGAATGATGTTTTTCTCTGATACCACATGTAATTAACACGATTTCATCTCCTAATTCACAGATTCAAAGGTGGATTTTGTGTGTGTGTGTTCTTGGTGTTTTAGTGTGTGTTTCTAGAGAGAGAGAGGGGAAAGATTGGGATTAAGTGTTTTTAAATTTTTTACAGGAATAAAAGTTGTTGTTGTTAAAGTTATGATTTCTAAGGTGTTAAGGGACTTATAGTCTAACTATACAATTAAGCTAATTAACACATCTAGTCCCTCATCCTTAGAAATCATTTATCTATGAGTTAACACCAACTAAGTCCACTAACTTAAATTACAATTTATCACTATTTTTGGATTTCTAACATTTAGGGGGGATATGCTGAAAGAAATTACTGAAGAGGTGTCTGAAACTCTCCTTAGAAATCTTCGTGATGGGTTGTTGCCTGAAGTAATGAAGATGATTGACACCCAGTTGCCTCTCCACTTTCCTCAGGATCTTGAAATTATTAAAAAGGAAGTGATGCAATTGAGTAAAACTGTGAACAATATTGCTCCAGTGTCTGGTCGAACCTTTGATTCTGCTGACATACATAAGCTGGACCAGGTGTGGAATCATCTTCAATCTGAAGATGCTTCCAAGGGGGAAGGTTCTGGAATAGAAAAGGTTGGTGATCTTCAGAAGAAGATTGAAGTCTGGAAGAAGGTGATTGGAAAGGATGTCACTGGTACTGATGCCAGTGGACAAGTTGAAGAAGAGGCTGCTGGTACTGATGCTAGTGAGCCAGTGTTTGAAGAGTTCCCAGACATCCGAACCACAATGAAAAAGATCAAGAGAAAGCAAGTGGTGTCTGGTGAACCAATAGATGAAGCAGAAGAAGAATATGTTTCTGCTGATGAGGTCAAGGCAAAAAGAATGGAGCAAGAGTGCATCTTCTTTGAAATTTTCAAGAAGAATCTGAAGGATGACTTGATTGCTCACCAGTTAGATATGGCCAGGCATGGGACTCTGGATTCTTACAACGCTGGCAGGCTGGGCGTTCAAATTGAAGTATATAAAAAGATGAAGGATGATCCCAGGCTTAAGAAATGTCTAGATGCCTTGGATAATGTCTATATTTGATCCATGTATGCTCAAGATGAACAAGTCTATGATTCTGAAATCTATGGTGTGAGCATACTGGATCTCATTGCCCAGAGAAGAGAAGAGTTGAAAGATCTTCAGCAACAAGTAAGGAGTAATGCTACTGCTCTGGAGGATGAATACAGAAAGAAGATCAAGGGTTTGCCCAAGGCACCAGGCAGAAAATCCAAAGCTGCCAGAGATGCAGATCTTAGCACCTTCATTCCCTTGAACACTTCAGAAAGAATCAATAAAGAAAAATTTTAACAAGCTGCTGAACAGAGAAAGGTATCCAGGGAAGTGGATGAGATGGTAAAAAGGGCTTAGACAAAAGAAAAATATGAACATTTGTCACAATTCAGAGCTGATGTCCGATCTATACTGGGTGCTGAGATCCATCTAGCAAAAAATCATGATAACTTCTCAAAGTTCCATGTCAAACTCTTCAGAGAAGGGAACTTTACTTATGAAAGAAAAGACACGTCAATCAGGGCATTCGGATGGTCAGAACTTAGAGAGATTGGCCTTTCCTTCAGAGGTAAAGATGTTTCCCATGATGTTAAGTATTTCATGAAGAAGATTGGCAAGGAATGGATGAGGAAGGAACTAATAGAGATGGAGATGGGCTTAAGGAATACTCTTACTACTTCATCATCTCCAGGTTTAAATAGGAAGGCCATAGAAGAGCCATCTGGGCATGCTGAAAAGAAAATGGCCTGAATATGATATTGTACTTGTATTTAGTTCTTTTATATTGATAAAATTGTAACTTTCCTCCATATTGATGTCTGTAAATATAAGTTGCAATTCTTATTTTTCACAAGTACTTATCCAGATTAAGTCTAGAAATTAAATTGTATAAACTGGGAACACTGATGATCTATAAAATGGCTCTCCAGTAATTAAAATTAGACTTAGTCAAATTTTTCAAGGATTTTTCAAGCACAAACTTGTATAGATAAAAGCTTGAAAATCCTTGCATAATTTCTAAACAAATAGGGGGAATTAGTTAGGTCCAGATTTACTGGACTCACTCCAGACGTTATTACTGGATCCCTCTAAAGATTTGTCCAAAATTATGTGAAGACCAGTGAACAACTTACTTGTACAGGAATCTGGATTCCACTAGATTTGTTCACTGGACTTCACTCCAGTCAAGATCTTTCCACTGAAGAACATTCTCACTGAAGTCGAATACTGAAGTCTGAAGAAAGAAGTCTGACAAATTGCGGAGCTCACTGGAAGACTTACCAGATCTCCTGACTGGAGTCCTTAACAGTGTTCTAGACCTTACAAGTCTGAACACTGATTATGACGAATTGACTTTATGCCTTTACATGCCTTTACCCGGGCAATCCATTTGTCCTTTGTTAAAAAGCCTTACACGCATGTAAAGGTGGTTGGTTAATTAGAAGACAAGTCACTATCATGTGACTTTTTTCTTGTACTTTAACCTATGCATTTACAGAATTAAAGGAATTTCCTTAAATGCATGTAACCATATTTGTACGGTATAAGTCCCAACTCAAGAGATGGTACTAACTGAAGACAACCTTTATGTCAATGGTGAGAGTTCTTTGCAATATAAACACCGAACTGGAGACGACCAGTTGCAGTAATTGTATACCAAGTCCTTGAAAGATTACTTAGCAGATGACAAAAGTAAAGACAATGCAATAAGTAAATATAACAAAGTAAAATGGTGAGACCAAGTTGTAATTTTCAAATGTATTTCATTTATTGATGCTAAATAAAATACAAGGTTATTGCGGAACCAAGATAATACACAAATGTAAATATCCTAACAACCTATGAAATACAAATGATCTATACTCGGAAATTCTCTTTAACAATCAAAATACTTAAAGTTGTGAAATGTTACTTTTTGCAATTGAGTGAATATTACACAAGTACACCAAGAATATTGCAAAAGTCTGAATATGCAAAGTTATATTCTTGTTGTGCAAAGACCTCTATTTATAGACAAAGTTGGCATTGGGAATCCAACTTTGTCGTATAAATATGGTTGACAGCATTTAAGGAAACTAAATGAGTTCCTTTGAAATGCTTGATAAGGTAAGTCAAGACATTACTTTATCTAACCTGCTTTATGCACTTTTGTACTTTAATCATAGACAAATGATATCGTCTGTATAAAGGTGCACAAAGCAAAAAGGTCTTCCTCGTAAACAGTGTAAAGCATTGTAAAGGCTTTAAACCGATATTCTCTAGTTTCGATCTGAGTAGAATGCCAACTGGGCTTCGCTGCCATTGTCATTCTCTATCTTCCACTTGTTGTCTTCGACGTCAATTGGAATGTCTTCAGTTCTGATCAGATCTCAACTGGAGGAAGTCTTCAGTTGCATAAACTGTATGTTGCAACTGGACTTTAATATATTTCTGGACAAATCTTCTGGTCTCCAGATGCAACTGGAGACTGGCCAGTTTAAACGAAACTGGTTCTAACAAATTCCCCTTATTTGTTCTGAAATATTGCCAAGTCTGTTCAAGTTTTTGTAACTATACAAGTATGAAGAAATCTAATCTAAGTTTCCCCTTATTTGAATGACTAAATCTAATCTAAGTTTCCAAGGCATTTTTATAGATCATCAAATGCCTTGATTGTTTTTTTTTTCTTGTTAGATTTAATCTGTTATCTATCTTGTGGTTACAATCTGGCAACTTGTATATACATGATAAAATTACAAAAGTTACAAGACAATAAGTAAAATTACAAAACAGATAACTGAAGAAGATCTCAAACTGATGGTCCTTCGCCAGTTCTTCTTCTCTTTGCCACTGAAGAGATGGGTTGTCTATCTTCAGGATCAAAGTTCAATATTTTCTCAACATCTTCTTTGAACTTGATCAGACTTTGAAGTACATAAACCCATCCCTTTTCAATCTTATTCTTGTGCAGCCTTGCCTCTAACAGATTTTACATTTTAACATGCTCAGAATGTCCATATTGATGCACATCTGGATTCTCAGTTGTGAGCTGTAGTCCCTTGTAGTATTGAATAGTTACCACAAATTACCTTCCTCCAGGTTTGATTGTAACTTTGATTTCATTGATTTTTCCTGGATGATATCTTCGTTGGAGAACTTCATTTAAGTATGCACGTACGTCAGACTCATTGACCAGAGTGATCTGGGCAGTGCTCAGTTTTTGTACAGCAGCTCGAATATCTTCAGTGGATGGCTCATTGGGTTCCACCCAAGTCCTTAAGTTTGCATCCCTTGACAAGGGTTTAGGCTTTGACTTGCTCTTAGACTTGGGTGGGTTCAATACTTGTTTGACCTTCTTCGATATTTGCTCAGTTCGTTTGAGAATCCCTTCAGTTCTTGCTTCCTTTGCCTTCTCCACTGATATATTTAAATTTCTGGCATCATGCTCAGCTTCATCATCAGGATAGTCTTTGTCCAGATGGACGTCAATCATGTCATTCACAAGTCCTACTATCCTTGGGTCACTTTTGACCTTCCTGTATTGCTCCTGTATTGCAGTTGAACCCTTGAGACAAGCAAGGTGGCCTTCTTTTGTTTCTTCCTTTCATTTATTGCATTTCCAATTCTAGCCAATCTCTTGCTGTCAGATTCAGTCACTGGAGGAAGCTGATCAAGATTTCCAGTTTCTAATAGGGGTATATCAGTGGCCGGCTGGGCAGATTCATCAGTTACAAGTGCCTTGCCCTTATCCTTCTTCCCCCTATCACCAACATCCTCAAATTCTTCAATAACTTGCATACCAGCATCAGTACTGGCAGCGACAACCAACTCTTTTCCAACACTTGAGCTTGGAGTTTTAATGTGAGTGTTGAGGATGTTTACAGTTCTTTTCCCATTGGCAACTTCTAGTCCTTTTCTAACTGCATCAAAATCTGAAGGACTGAAGGGTAAGCAATCTAGAGGCTGCCATGACCCCATGGTCTTGCACTCCTTGAAAACTCCACATATCATTCGAACTGTCCTCCAAAGATGATTGACTTCTTGTGACTGGACCAGCACATTGCCATTTCTTTCAGTTTTGCCAGCCTGAATTATTTTAAGTATAGTCAACTCATCTAGGGAGAGCCCAGTTGTACCAACATCCTTCGCCACTTCCTCATTTTTTATTTTACCAACTTCCGTTGTCAGATTATGTATTGCAGTGGAGAGTTCAGATACCTTTCTGGCCAGAGTATCTAGACTGCACCTCAACTGATTGATCTCAGATGTAATGGGAGTGAGATCAACCTGGGGCGCTGCAGTCTTGGTGATCTCAGATATCACCCTCTCCATAAATTGTTGTTCTCTAGCAGCCAAGGTTTCTTCTATCTTTTGACCAACTGAAGTGGCTAGCTGGTTTCCAAGCTCGATCACATCCAAACCAGGTTTTTCAATAAGCACCTTAACCTATCTTTCAAGTTCTTGCAAATCAACCTATGAAGATCTAACAGTTGTGTTCAGCAGGTTGGTGATAGATGATGTGACCCCAGATTGAGTAAGTGCAAAAGCCTCCCTTAAAGATGTTGCAAGTAGATTGGAGGAATTGACCAACTCATTGAGCTTGTTGAATACCAAGTCCTCATTTGCAGAGAACTTATTGATCCCCAGGTCAACCACTTTGACATTTGTAATGTGTTCCTTCTAGTACCTGGAGAGGGACTTGGAATTCTTGTCAAGTACCTTTTGAATATCCTCAACCCTTATAAGAAGGTTTTGGATATCAGATTGAAAGGAGACAAACTGGCTATCCAGTGACGGAAGGGAAGGTGTCACTGGACCAGTTTGAAACGCTACAGGTACAACTGGAGGAGGTGTTACAAGTGTTGATCCTCCAGATGTAGTAGCACCAGTTGAAACAAGAGGAATTGTTGAAGAAAGAAGGGGAAGAGATTCAAGTTGACGTACAAGCTGAGAATGCTCAGGTATGTACGCCGGCGACGGTGGGGTTAGAATGTGTCTATTTCTAGGCACATTCATGGAAGAAAGGAGTTGTCTTGAGGCGAATTGAGGAAATTCTTGTAGTGTAGAGAAGTCAGAAGGTGAAATTGAAACTGGTAGATCTTGGGGTTGACCAGAAAAGGAAGGAAGCTGATCATGTGTAGATGCATCAGCCATTTCCTGGTCAGAATGTGTTTCATCCGAATCCGAGGATTCAAGCTGAAACTCACCCACACTCATGCCTAGGTCCATGAATGATTGGGGTGGCTGAACAAGCTGTTCAGACTCCTGGTGACCAGTTCCAGTTGCCTGGATGGTTTCACCAGTTTGGGGATCCATTGCCGAAGTATCTTCTCCCTGGAAAGAGGTCACCGGTGCCTCAACCACAACTGCTCGATCCTCAGCTGTAGTATCATGGGCCGAAGAGTCTGGAACCTCGATCTCTGGCTGTGACTGACCAGAAACTTCGTCAGTTCGTGCTTCAAGAGTGACAGAAGTATGGCTCTGTAAGTTAAGTGCTGACACCGACTCTAAATTGGGTTGGGCTGACCCAATAACATCTTCACCACTTCCTCCTATAGCAAGTTCGGAAGTGGTTGCCTGTTGTTCACCCCTTTGACTGTCTCCAGCATCTTGTTGGGAAGAGGCTGGAAGGCTGGCAATGGTACTATCGTCAGTGGCACGATCTGACAGTCTCCTAAGGCGCCTTTTTGATGAATGTTTTGCCTTTGGAACTACCTGGACAACTGATGGGAGGTCTCCAGGGTGAGATGTTGGTGGAACTGACAGGCTAGAGCTGGTGGGGAAAGACTGCTGCCCAGGTTCGGCAACCGTCACAGTACCAGCATACGAACTCGTGGGTCCTTCATTATTTTGAGGTCCACCCAGTAGTCTTTCTGACTTACCTTGGACTGGTGCATCAGTTTTTGAGAATGCCAGCTGCATTCAACTTGGCATTTGGACCTCTCCAGGTGAGGAGCAAAGAGAGTCCAAATTCCTCAACATCTCTGGGACAGTGTAAAGTGACTGAGTATTGTGATAAGCATCACTGCCCAGGATCTGAAGGAAACACAGAGACAAGAATCTGGAGAAAGGTATGCACAATCCCCTGTTACCCTTCAACTTCTGCACAAAGCTTCTGAAAATAATCTCAGCAAAATCCACTCTAAGACCATTCCACAAGCAGTAAGCCATCTTTGCTTGGGTAGAGTTAATCTGGTCAAGGCCACCAGAACTTCCTCCCATACTTTCCACCAGATGAATGAAGAAGTATCTCCATGAGGGTGTGAGTCCCTTCAACTTCATGGCACCTTTGGTTTTCAGCACCCCATTCTCCAAACATTCCTTGTTTCCCATGTCAAGGAGTACTTGGCGATAGTTTATGTTTTGGGAAATGACTATTGGAGTCTCACCTTCCCTCAAGTAGTTGAGATGCAGAGCATCTCTCACAGTATCCATTGTGATGGTACACGCAACTGTTCCATCCTTGAGAGAAAAAGAAACGGATGAACAATCATCAGCGAGTTGTGCAGGGGACCAAAATTCACACTAGTAGTCATGGTACAACTTGTGTGGATTGAGAGAAAAGGTCACACCAATGGGAGAATCCAGAAGGAAATGGTGGATTCTTCCGATGAGAGAATCGGAGGCTTGAACCCCTTTCAAACTAGCCAGGGATTATTAGGGTTCAATTTTATCAATTTTGCCTCAGGGGCACCATGTGCACGATTTATTTGAGAGGATGGATTGCATGCAACATTGAGCAAATTAATGTCTCTGTTGCAAGAAGATTTGGGAGCCATTTGATTATAGATAAAGAAACGATTGAAATTTTGATGATTAGGGTTTTGATAATAAGCAGAGAAAAAAGAGTAATTGTTGATGATTGGAATTGAATGAAAGAATGTGAAACGAAAGTGAATAAGTGAAAGTAAATACAGGGTATTTATAAGTTCGATTCACAATCCCAAAGAATAAATACGAATATTTTATTATCAAAAACCAAAACTTTTAGATATTTTGTTAAAAATAAGTTTGAACTTTGAGCCAAAACATTCAATTCCCAATGTCAGCATTAAATGCTACGACGGCTTATATACCCACTCGCCCACTAACTTTTCACAATCCCAATAAAAGTGCATCTTTTTACAACATGGTAATGACACGTCATGTGATAGTTGTGAGTGGGTTAAAACACTCGAGTATTATCACGTGTCACACAACTGACCAAGTATTCTTACCATTATAAAAATCTGGTTAACCTCCAGTTTGAATATGAGACAAAACATTTACACTAGGGAAACAGTCCAGTGCCAGTTTCAACTGGAGAACTCTCCAGTTGCAAAAGCAATTTTGGTTAGAAAAATGTTTTGAGTCTTTTCCCCCTAAACATGAGATCCATTTGATCAAGGACTGGTTTTTGAGTACATCAAGGCGTTCAATCTCCAACCAATCAAGGATCACCTGAACCATCCTCAACTGGAGGGCCTCACCAGTTTAATGAGGATTTAACATGCCCAGTTCGCTAATGATATGTTTAAAGGTTTTCTCATCAAGAGGTTTTGTAAAAACATCAGCTAACTGTTTGTCAGTGGGAATGAAATGAATTTCAATATCTCCTTTCATAACATGGTCACGAATGAAATGATACCTGATGTCAATGTGTTTTGTTCTGGAGTGCATCACCGGGTTATGAGATATAGCAATTGCACTGGTGTTGTCACAAAAAATTAGGGTTCTTGAGTATTTCATACCATAATCAAGTAACTGGTTTTTGATCCAAAGAATCTGGGTACAATAACTGGCCGCAGAAATGTACTCTGCCTCAGCAGTTGACATTGAGATCGAAGTCTGCTTCTTACTGGTCCAACTCACCAGTGTTCCCCCTAGGAAGTGACATCCACCAGTTGTTGACTTTCTATCAATCTTACACCCTGCATGATCTGAATCTGAATAACCCATTAGATCTAACCCAGGGCCTTTGGGATACCAAATTCCAAGGCTAGGGCACCCTTTCAGGTACCTAAAAATGCGCTTAACAGCATGCAAATGTGATTCTTTTGGGTTAGCCTAAAATCTGGCACATAAACATGTTGCAAACATTATATCTGGTCGACTTGCAGTTAAATACATCAGTGAACCAACCATTCCACGATATTCTTTTTGGTCCATTGTTTTTCCATTTGGGTCAGAATCCAAAATTAAAGGAGCTGCAATGGCTGTGGTTTTTGATGGGATTGAATCAAATTTGTATTTTCTTAACAAATCTTTGACATATTTTTCTTGGTTGATAAAGATACCATCCAAGGTTTGTTTAATTTGTAGACCTAAGAAAAACGTTAATTCTCCCATTAAACTCATTTCATATTCAGTAGACATTATTTTTGAAAACTTTTCACACATTGCATCATTAGTTGACCCAAATATAATGTCATCAACATAAATTTGTACCAGTAAGATATTACCTTTTTCTTTCAAGATAAACAAGGTATTATCTATTGCACCTCTTAGAAAACCATGTTTAAGAAGATGTTTGGTTAAAGTGTCACACCAGGCTCTGGGCTTGTCTAAGACCATACAATACTTTGTTCAGTCTATATACCCAGTGAGGATGCTTCTCATCAATGAAGCCTGGAGTCTGTTTAACATACACTTCTTTTTCAAATGTTCCATTAAGGAACGCACTTTTGACATCCATCTGGTAGACTTTGAATTGCAAATGGGCTGCATAAGCCAAGAAAATTTGTATGGCTTCAAGTCTAGCAACTGGAGCAAAAGTCTCATCAAAATCAACACCTTCTGCTTGATAGTAACCCTTGGCAACCAATCTGGCTTTGTTCCTTACCACATTGCCATCTTCATCCATCTTGTTTCTATAAACCCATCTAGTTCCAATAGGTTCCTTCTTCAACCCTGGTGGACAAGGAACAAGTTCCCATACATTGTTCCTTTCAAACTAGATAAGCTCTTCTTGCATTGCTTCTACCCAGCTTGGGTCTTCTAAAGCCTCGTCAATCTTCTTTGGTTCAATTAAAGATAAGAAGGTAACGTTCAAGCATTGTTCACTTGTGGCTCTTCTAGTCTGAACCCCACTACTTGGATCTCCATTTATTTGCTCAATTGAATGAGCTTGTGTCCATTTAGTGTATTGACTAGGTTGGTGTACAACAATATCAGTGCAAGTAACCTGAGGAACCTCCACAGTTGTTGAAACTGGAGGAGGATCAGTCCATACTTCTTCAACATCATCATCAGAGTCAATGAAATCACGATTTGCATCGTGGAATTCATCAGTTGAAGGCACATCTTGAACAACTGGAGAACTTGGAGTCTGAACTGGTTCTGATATTGGAGTGGCACGAACATCAGATCCAATCACCAGTTTTTGTGGTAAATTAAAACTGATGGAAGGATAAAATGAAGTGTCACTGGAGTTTCTCTTCTGTGCAACTAGTTCCAAGTCTTGGTGACTGGAAACATCTTTTGGTGTAGAAACTGACTGATGAACTTGATCAGATACACCAAAATCTACTAGAACAACTGGAGATAAATCAAGGTTTGGTCGTTTATTGATTGCTTCATTTGATTCATCGAATGTGACATGAACTGTCTCATGAACCTTTTGGAGTCTATAATTATAAACCCTATAGGCCTTTCTGATATCTGAATAACCCACAAAGACACCTTCGTCAGCCTTTGCAACAAACATACCCAACTGACTGGAATCGTTAAGAATATAAACTGGACAACCAAATACATGGAAATAACCAATATTTGGTTTACGATTCCTTAGGACTTCAAACGCAGTCTTCCTATGTCTTTTGACATAAACTGACCGATTCTGGGTGTGACAAGCAGTTGCTACAGCTTCAGCCCAAAAACTGGTTGGAAGACCTGATTTAGATAACATACTTCTTGCAGCTTCAATCAATGTGCAATTCTTTCTTTCAACCACACCATTTTGCTCTAGAGAACGAGCTGAAGAGAAGATTTGGGAAATGCCAATGTCATTGCAAAATGATTCCAATTCTTTATTTATAAATTCTGTATCATTATCACTTCGCAGCTGACACACTTTCTTGGTATACTTGAGCTCAATTCTTTTGATGAGAGAGATGATTTCACTAGGTGCATCACTTTTTGATCTGATGAACACCACCCAACAGCATCTGGTGTATTCATCAACCACAACTAAAGTGTATCTCTTACCAGCTTCAGTTTGAACATTCACTGGACCAAAGAGATCCATATGTAGCATGTGAAGAGGTTCGGTGATGCTGATGTTTTGCCTGGTTTTGAAACTGGCTTTTTTCTTCTTGCCCATCTCACACACTGGACATGGCCTCTCTTTTTTAAAGGAGTTTAAAGGTATCCCATTCACCAGTTGCTTTCTTGATAATTTATTGATGTTTTTGAAATTTAGGTGGGATAACCTCTTATGCCATAGCCAGTTGGTGTCCTCATCAGCTTTTGATAGAAACAATGCTCTTTTGGAGCTGGTTCTATGTCCATTATGTACACATTTCCCTTTCTTGGAGCAATCATTACCACTTGCCAATCCTTGTTAAAAATGGTGCCTTGTGCAACATCGAACAAAACTCTGAAGCCATCATCACACAGTTGACTTACACTGATCAGGTTATATTTTAAACCATTTACAAATGCAACTTTAGTGAATTTGACTTGTCCATTGTTAAGCACACCATATCCTTCAGTTTTTCCACTACCATCATTACCAAAAGTCATTGTCGGTCCATCTTGGACAGTGAACTCTTCCAGCAGGGGCTTACATCCTGTCATAGTCCGTCCAGCTGCGCTGTCCAGATACCAGATATGCTTCTTTAGATCGCCCTGCACACCCACAAAATTATTAGTTGTTTTTGTGAACCCATCTTTTCTTGATGGGTTCACTGGACTGCACTTGAGAAGTCACAGTTGATTGTTGAGGGGTGGAACTGGAGGCTGAATCTGGAGCTTGTTCAATTACTTCAGATCCATGAGTAAAAACAATTGGTCCTTGGTATTTTCTTCCCTTTCCATTTTCAGCTTTAGTTCCGGATGGAGCCTTTTGTTTTTGTTTAGACTTAGAAAGGGTTTTGACATTCAGTTTTTCAACTAAAGGAGAAGAGGCTCCTTCCAGATTTTTGATTCTGGCAGTACAACTCTGAACCTGCCTAGACAAAAGTTGGAGTTGACTGTCCAGTTTCAGTAAAATGTCATTTTCTCCAGACACCTTACCCTTGAACTTAGGTTCAGTTTGATTCTTAGTCTTAGGATTCTTGGGCTCCTTTGACTTTTGAGGTAAAGGCTTTTCACAATCAACCTTTTTAACCGGAGCTTTAGCCTGATTGCTCCAGTTTTAACCTCAACAGGGGTGATTTTAACAGATTCAGTTTTGAAATTCTTAGGTTGATCATAAGGTGTTTCAACCTGAAGAGATGAAGGCAATGCATGGAGATCTGGTATGGCAGCTGCCATTTGAAGATCTCCAGATTTCCATGCATTCTTTTGGGCATCAATTGTTCTTGAAAAAGCATCATAATTCTTCTCAGATGCATTAACCCAGGACTTGATAATCTTTTTTTCTTTCTCAAGATCAGATTTTAAACTTTGATTTTCAAGTTTTAATGCTTCAATTTTCAAAACTGATTCTTTTAAAGCCAACTGGACACTCTGCAAGTCATTCAACTAGGGTTTTACATTGTTTAATTCAGTTAAGATTGTTTCCAGATATCTTTCACTGTCAGTTCTTACAATTTCAACAAACAATAAATCACCATTGAGTGATTCAGCAATGTCCAGTTTCAATTCAGGATCATCCTGCTTATCATAATCACATACCTTTTTCAGAATGATGCCCACCCATCTTCCTGCAATGACATCATCTTTCACCAAATGTTGCTGTTGATCTTCAAGTTCCACAAAACACATATCCCTCATCTCTTCTTCATCATCAAATGAATCATCAGAGAGTTCCCACTTCCCTTCAGTGTTTGCCATCATGCATTTATTCTTTTCTTTTTCTTTTTCAAGGGACAAGAGGGCAATTTGTGCCTTAAGCTTCTTATATTTAGCTTTATATTTATCATCAGGCACATTATAAGTTGGGATAAGGGGACCAAATTGATTGTTCATTTGACTAGACCTGCAATCCTTCATAAAATGACCTTTCTTACCACACTTATAGCAAGTAAGATTGGTCTTGTCCAGAGAGTTGGAGCTGGAAGCATTGTTGGAACCATTAAATCTATTAGATTTGTGCTTAAACCTATTAAAGGTTTTGGCAATCATGGCTACCACGTCATCATCGTCAGTTTCATCACAACCAACACTGGTCTCAGTGGTTAACCCAGAGTTCAGTAAGTTGCTTAACATCTCCTTCATAGAATGTAACTGGACATTCTCAAAAGAAATCAAGGCAGCACAAGTCTTGCAGCATTGTTATCCTCTGTGAATCTACAGGCTCCATAGAGAGATGCAAGAGTGTGACTGTGCAGGGTTTTACCTTGTTTTAGGACAAGAATCATGCTTTCCCATTTAGATGGAAGAACATCACAGAATTTCTCAAGAAGAATGTCTTTGTCTTTTTCAACACCCAACCCTCTTAACTGATTGATAAGACTAGTAAATCTGGTATAAGTACCAATTAGACTTTCATTGGGTAGAGCAAAGAAGGATTCATACTTCTTGTTCAAGGCAACCTTTCTAGTGACAATGGTGTCCTCACCTCCTTCAAACTGAATGACTAATTCATCCCACATTGCCTTGGCACTGGGAAACAACACAAGTGTTGGAATTGAGTCTTCAGGGACAACAACAAGGATCATGTTTTTCAGTCTGGTATCCAAGTCTACCAGTCTGCGATCCTCATATGACCAGTGGTCTTCTGGTTTTTCTCTAGACCCTCTTCTTCCAGTTGGATCAAGAAGAGGACTTACCCCAAGAGACATGGGTATATAAGGTCCATCCTTAAGGATTTTTAACATATACCTTTCTGTCCCACCAAAATGCAGCAGCATTCCGGCCTTCCATGTCCCAAATGTTTCACCATTCCCATCAAATTTGGGAACAGGAGTATTTGAATAATGGACATGGACATGGTTTGGGGCATTAGGAGGAGGTGTAGGAGGATTGTTATTAGCAATTTGATGAACATTTTGATTATGTATGGTATTATTAACATTAGTGTTTTCATCATTACCAGGACCATTCTCATCTTCAGTAGTAGACATCTTAGCAGATCTAGGCAATTATGTTAGCCTTCTGCTCTGATACCACTTATAAGTCCCAACTCAAGAGATACTACTAATTGAATATAAACACAGAACTGGAGACGACCAGTTGCAGTAATTGTATACCAAGTCCTTGAAAGATTACTTAGCAGATGACAAAAGTAAAGACAATGCAATAATTAAATATAACAAAGTAAAATGGTGAGACCAAGTTGTAATTTTCAAATGTATTTTATTTATTGATGCTAAATAAAATACAAGGTTGTTGCAGAACCAAGATAATACACAAATGTAAATATCCTAACAACCTATGAAATACAAATGATCTATACTCGGAAATTCTCTTTAACAATCAAAACACTTAAAGTTGTAAAGTGTTCCTTTTTGCGATTGAGACAATATTGCACAAGTACACCAACAATATTGCAAAAGTCTGAATATGCAAAGTTATATTCTAGTTGTGCAAAGACCTCTATTTATAGACAAAGTTGGCATTGGGAATCCAACTTTGTTGTATAAATATGGTTGACAGCATTTAAGGAAACTAAGTGAGTTCCTTTGAAATGCTTGATAAGGTAAGTCAAAACATTACTTTATCTAACCTGCTTTATGCACTTTTGTACTTTAATCATAGACAAATGATATTGTCTGTATAAAGCTGCATAAAGCAAAAAGGTCTTCCTTGTAAACAGTGTAAAGCATTGTAAAGGCTTTAAACTAATATTCTCCAGTTTCGATATGAGTAATTCTCTATCTTCCATTTGTTGTCTTCGACGTCAATTGGAATGTCTTCAGTTCTGATCAAATCTCAACTAGAGGAAGTCTTCAGTTGCATAAACTGTACGTTGCAACTGGACTTCAATATATTTCTGGACAAATCTTCTGGTCTCCAGATGCAACTGGAGACTGGCTAGTTTGGACGAAACTGGTTCTAACATATGACAAAAAGAATATTACATTTATTCTTTTTGCCTATAAATACCAAGTCACTTCGCTCGTCCAAATCACACTTTTGCAATTTGGTGCTTTTGCTCAAATACTCTCGATCTAAACAGTTATACTTCACAACTTTAAGTATTTCGATCAAGGAGTTTATTTAGCAAAGTTAGATCACTTGTAATTCATAGGTTGTTTAGATACTTACTTTGTAATATCTTGTTCCGCAATAACCTTAATTTTTATTTAACATCAATAAATAAACTACACTTGAAAATTACATTGTGTCTCACCATTCACTTTACTTGCTTATCTTTATATTGCTGAAGTACGTATTACTCTATATATATTCTTGCATTTATATTTATTGTAATACTAGTCCAATCTAGTGCTTACTTGACGTTTCATACTAGTCCAATCTAGTGCTTACTTGACGTTTCATACTAGTCCTATCTAGTGATTACTTGACTTGTTGTATTCTACACTTGTGGGTTAAACCATCGAGTGAGGGACTTCACACACTTCATTCTATCCGTCCATCAGTTTTAATTTACCACATAAACTAGTGATTGGATCATATGTACGTGCCACAACAACATCAAAACCAGTTCAAACCTCTCCAGTTCTTCAAGATATACCTTTGTTTGAAGATAATCATGTTAACACTCCATTTGACACTGATGATGAAGTTGAAGTAGTTTGGGCTGATCCCTCTCCAGTTGCTACAACTGTTGAAGATCGTTAGGTGACTTGCACTGATGTTGTGCTATACAACCTAGTCAATACACTAAATGGACTGCAGCTCATTCAATTGAGCAAACCATTGGAAATCCAGATAGTGGGGTTCAGACCAGAAGAGCCACAAGTGAGCAATGCTTAAACGTCACCTTCTAATCACTGATTGAACCGAAGAAGATTGAGGAGGCTTTGGCAGATCCAAGTTGGGTTAAGGCTATGCAAGAAGAGCTCAACCAGTTTGAAAGGAACAATGTTTGGGAACTTGTTCCTTGTCCTCCAGGGTTAAAGAAAGAACCCATTGGTACGAGGTGGGTCTACCGAAACAAGATGGATGAAGATGGCAACATTGTCAGAAACAAAGCTAGATTGGTTGCCAAGGGTTATTGTCAAGCAGAGGGTGTTGACTTTGATGAAACTTTTGCTCCAATTTCAAGACTTGAAGACATTAGAATATTCTTGGCTTATGCAGCTCATTTGCAATTTAAAGTCTTCCAGATGGATGTCAAAAGTTCGTTCCTGAATGGAACATTGGAAGAAGAAGTGTATGTTAAGCAAACACCAGGTTTTCTTAATGAGAAGCATCCTCACTGGGTATACAGACTGAACAAAGCTTTGTATGGTCTTCATCAAGCCCCAAGAGCCTGGTATGACACTTTAACTAAACATCTTCTTAAAAACGGTTTTGAAAGAGGTGCAATAGATAATACCTTGTTTGTCTTGAAAGAAAAAGGTAATATCTTGCTGGTACAAATTTATGTTGATGATATTATATTTGGGTCAACTGATGATGCAATGTGTGACAAGTTTTCTAAAATCATGTCAACTGAGTATGAAATGAGTTTAACGGGTGAACTAAAATTTTTCTTAGGTTTACAAATTAAACAAACCATGGATGGCATTTTTATTAACCAAGAAAAATATGTCAGAGATTTGTTAAGAAAATACAAATTTGATTCAGTCCCATCAAAAAACACACCCATTGCAGCTCTTTTAAATTTAGATTCTGACCCAAATGGAAAACCAGTGGACCAAAAGGAATATCGTGGAATGGTTAGTTCACTGATGTATTTAACTGCAAGTCGACCAGATATAATGTTTGCAACATGCTTATGTGCCAGATTTCAGGCTAACCCAAAAGAATCACACTTGCATGCTGTTAAGCGCATTTTTAGGTACCTGAAAGGTGCCCTAGCCTTGGTCTTTGGTATCCCAAAGGCTCAGGGTTAGATTCAATGGGTTAATCAGATTCAGATCATGCAGGTTCTAAGATAGATAGAAAGTCTACAACTGGTGGTTTTCACTTCCTACGGGGAAAACTGGTGAGTTGGACCAGTAAAAAGCAGACTTCGGTCTTAATGTCAACTGCTGAGGCAGAGTACATTTTTGCGGCCAGTTGTTATGCCCAAATTCTTTGGATCAAAAACCAGTTACTTGATTACGATATGAATTATACAAGAACCCCAATCTTTTGTGACAACACCAGTGCAATTGCTATATCTCACAACCTGGTGATGCACTCAAAGACAAAGCACATTGACATCAGGTATCACTTCATTCGTGATCATGTTATGAAAGGAGACATTGAAATTCATTTCATCCCCACTAATAAACAGTTAGCTGATGTTTTTATGAAGCCTCTTAATGAGAAAACTTTTAAACAAGGAGAGGCCCTCCAGTTGAGGCCCTCCAGTTGAGGATGGTTCAGGTGATCCTTGATTGGTTGGAGATTGAACGCCTTGATGTACTCGAAGACCAGTCCATGATCAAATGGATCGCATTTTTAGTGGCAAAGACTCAAAATATTTTTTCCAATTAAAATTCTTTTTATTTTGAAAAGTGCAACTGTTGAACCTCAAAGTTGAAACTAGCATCTGGAAAATCTTCCTAGTGTGCTAGTTTGGTCTTGTCTCAAACTGGTGGTCAACCAGATTTCATAACGTTATGTTTCACTTGGTCAATACTTGTGACACATGATGGTACTCGAGTGTTTGTAACGCACTCACAACCGTCATCTGACGTGTCTGACGTCTCAAGACTTTTTGTTGAAAAAGAATGCACTTTTTATGGGAATTGTTGAAGATAATGGGCGCGTGAGAATACTAGCCGTCGTAGCATTAAATGCTTGATGGAAGGTATTAAATGTTTTTGAATTTCAAATTTTCTAAAATTCTAATATATAAACGATTTCGAAAGTTTGGGGATTAAAATATCTTTTCGTATATATGTTGGTAATATTTTATTGCCTATATATACCCCCACCAAAATCATTTACCATTTACTTCGCACAAAATTTCCTGTATTTACTTTTCAATCATTAAAATCAATTCCTTTCTCTCTCTTCTCAATAAATCGAGAACCCTAATTCCAAAATTCACATTTTTAGTTTCCAATCAAAATCAAATGGCTCCTAAATCTTCATCTTCTTCTCATTCTCGTGATGTTAACTTGCTCACAGTTGAGTATGTTCCATCTGGGAACATTTATCCAGCCATGAGTTGCCTAAATCCCAAATTGATTAAATTAAATCCTAACAACCCATTGGCTTCCTTGAAAGGGCAACAATCAGCCGATTCACTCATTGGGAGAATCCAATCTTTTCTTCGTGATTCTCCCCTTGGCGATTGTTTTTCTTTGAACCCACATAAGTTATATCACGACTACTTATGTGAGTTCTGGTATACGGCCACCATTTCTGATGACTGCTCATCCATTTCCTTTACTTTAAAGGATGGGTCAGTCCCGTGTATCATCTCTACTGATATGTTGAGGGATGCCCTTAACCTCAACTACTGGAGACAAGGTGAATCTCCAGTTGTAATCTCCCATAGCATCATTTTTCGCTAGGTGCTTCTTGACATGGGCAATGAGGAAGTACTAGAGAAGGGAGTTTTACGAAACAAGGGACCCATGACTATGAAAGGTCTCTCTCCATCCTGGAAGTACCTTATGGTCCACTTGGTTGAAAGTTTGGGTGGGAGCTCTGGTGGTTTGGACCAGATCAACTCCTTTCAAGCAGAGATGGCGTACTGCTTATGGAATGGATTAAGGGTAGATTTCGCGAACATATTGTTCAGAAGCCTTGTCTTCATGTTGAAAGGTAAGAAGGGTCCTTGCATACCCTTCTCGCGATTTCTATCTCTTTGTTTCAAGTTAATTCTGGGTAGAGAAGAATACAAAAATACAAAATCTTTATACTCTGTGCCAGAATTGTTGAGGAATCTGGACAACCTTGTATCCACATCTGATGAGGTCCAGATTCCTCCGAGAATGTTGCTGGCATTCTCTAAAACTGATGCACCACCACTAGTTGAGTCAGAAAGACAACTGGGCGGGCCTCAAAATAATGAGGGACCCACCAGTTCGTCTGCTGGTGTTGTAACTGTTGCCGAACTTGGAGATCTCCCAACAGGTATCCAGGCTGTTCCAAAGGCAAGAAGGTCGATTAAAAGTCGAAGGAACAAATCGGAACTTGCTACATCTGGCCAGTCAGAGCCAGTGATCGTGGTTCCAGAATCTGCAGCCCATGATATTGCAATTGAGGAAAGAGCAGTTGTAGTTAAGGCTCCAGTGACCTCTCTCCTGGGAGAAGATGCTTCGGCAACGGATCCTAGAACTGATGAATCAATTGAGGAAACTTAAACTGGTCATCAAGAGTCTGAACAACTTGTTCAGCTAACCCCAACATTTATGGATCTTGGCATAAATGAGGGTGAGTTTCAGCTTGAGTCTTCGGATTCATTTGAGACTGAATCTGACCAGGAGATGGCTGACGCAACTGTACTTCATCAGCTCCCCTCTCTCCTTGGTCAGCCCCAAGAACCACATGCCTCCAGATCTCTATAAGAAATTCCACCAAATTACTCATCTCTATAAGAAATTCCACCACATGCCTCCAGATCTTTACTTAACTCACTCTTTGTGCCTAGAAATAGGCACATACTTACACCACCGTCGCCGACGTTCACACCTGAGTATTCTCAGCATGAACGTCAACTTGAATCTCTTCCCCTTCTTTCTTCAACAACTCCTCTTCCATCAAATGGTGCTACTACAACTGGAGAACCAATGATTGTTTTACCTCCTTCAGTTGTACCTGTAGCCTTTAGAGCTGGTCCAGTGACACCTTCCCCTCCATCACTGGATAGCCAGTTTGTGTCTTTCCAAACTAATCTCTCAAACCTTCTTACGAGGGTGGAGGAGATTCAAAAGACACTTGATAAAAATACCAAGTCCTTCTCCAAATACAACAAGGAACATCTGACAAATATTAAGGTTGTAGATTTGGGGATTAACAAGTTTATAGAAAATGAGGACTTGGTATTCAAGAAGCTCAATGAGTTAGTCAATTCCTCCAATCAACTGGAGTCACTCAAACTGGAGTCACATCTTCGATTACCAACCTGCTGAATACAACTGTCAGATCCTCAGAGGTTGACTTGAAGGAACTTGAAAGACAGGTGAAGTTGTTATTTGAAAAACCTGGTCTTGATGTGACTGAGCTTGGTAACCAGTTGTCCTCTTCAGTTAGTCAAAAGATTGAAGCCACCCTGGCTACTAGAGAACAAGTATTTTTTAAAAAGATGATGTCTGAGATCATCAAGACTGCAGCGCCTCAGGTTGATCTCAATCCCATTACAGCTGAGATCGATCAGTTGAGGTGCAGTCTAGACACTCTGGCCAGCAAGGTAGCTGATCACTCTACTGCAATAACAAATCTAACAACTGAAGTTGGTAAGCAAAAGGAGAAGGAGATTGTAAAAGAACAACTGAGAACCCTAATGTCTATCAGTATGGTCATTCAGAGCATGTGGAGATGCTGAATTTGTTGGAGAAAAGGCAACACAAGAACAAGGCAGAAAAAGGCTTGGAGTATGTATTGCAAAACCTTATCAAGTTCAAAGAAAATATTGAAGAAAGATTGGGCTTCGATCTGGAAGACAAACAACCAATTTCATCTGTTGCCAAGAGAAGGAAAACTGGCGAAGGGCCATCTGTATAAGTTTTCCTTCTATCTATCTGCTTGTAACTTTATTTACTTTCTTGTAACTTCATTGTAAAATTATGTATATACAAGTTGCCAGATTGTAATCCACAAGTTAGATAACTGATAAGATCTACAAACAATTAAAATTGAACCCAAGGCATTTGATGATCTATAAAAATGCCTTGGAAAATTAATAGGTTTTATCAAATTCAAGTATTTCAAACTTACACTTGTATAGAAACAAGTTTGAAAATACTTGGCAATATTTCAGGACAATTAGGGGAAATTTGTTAGGTCCAGTTTTGCTGTAAACTGGATCTCTCCAGTTGCATCTGGGTTAGGTCCAGTTTTGCTGTAAACTGGAGAGAGACTGGATCTCTCCAGTTGCATCTGGAGAGCATGAAGAATTGTCCAAAATATTTGAAGTCCAGTTGCAATGTACAGTTTATGCAACTGACGACTTCCTCCAGTTGAGATCTGAAGAACAACAATCTGAAGACATTCCACTTGAAGTCAAAGACAACAAGTGGAGGAAAGAGAAAGGCAATGGCAGCGAAGCCCAATTGACTTTCTACCAGATTAATCAACTGGAGATCCTCAAGTGTAAATGCCTTTACAAAGTTTTACATTGATTACGAGGAGGACTTTCTACACTACATCCTTTTACCCGGACTTTCTACACTACATCTAAGTGTTTCGATTGTTAGGGAATTTTCATGTCTAGATCAATTGTATTTCATAGGTTGTTAGGATATTTACATATTTGTATTATCTTCGTTCCGCAACAACCTTGTATTTTATTTAAACAATCATAAATAAAATACAGTTGAAAAATACATATTGTCTCATCAATTTACTTATTTGTATCTTACTTTCTGGCATTGTATTTACTTATTTGACTTGTCATCTTAATAAGTATAACTCCAGTTAACCTGATACACTGTTCACTCTAAACTGGTCACGTCCAGATTAAGTGAAAGTGTTGCAAAGTACACTCACCATTGACATAGAGGTGTCTTTAGTACTCATTTATTCGTAGCTGGGACTTACAGTGTTTGACTTTGATGACATCATTAAAAACACGCAAAACTGGGTGATTTTTGATTTTGAAGATCCAGGTTCACAAGACCACGCAGTTGAAGAACACGCATATCGCTCAAGAACACGCATATGGCAGTTCATCTTCTCCAAAACTCAATCCAGTGTTTTGAACATTAAAACTCATGAAAATGGCATCAAAAGTTTCCTAAATGCCCAATTTATAAGTTTTAACGTTCCATTTCTTTGTCCTTTTTGTGAATCTAGTCCTTTTTAGTGATTTTATGACCGAAAATAAAAACCCTAAATCTTGACATTTAAACTCGAAAAATGGACTTAGAAATCTTGTTAATCATATACCTTTGTTCAAGAAGAGTTAATGGAAGTGTTTTTAGTCACAAAAACACGTAAAAAACAAGTGTAGTGAATCGAAGAGGATGAATAGTACTCGGTCTAGGAGAACGCGCAAATGGAGAGTATTTTTTAAGAAACACGCATAAAATATTAGGATAATGACCCAATGCGTGTTCTTTTTCTATATATACTCAAGATAAACACGCAAACCCTACTATCCACTTAAACACGTATGTCGGTCCACTCTACCAGAACGCGCATATGAGGCCCAAAAGAAGAAATGCGCATATTTAGCCCACTATGCATCAACACGCAAATTAACTTGTTGTAAAACACACAAAGTTTAACCCACTTGACTATAATATACATTATTAGTCCATTTTGCTCAAAACATGCATATGAGTCCACTTGGTACACTTTGTATACTTAACTTGACCTATTTTTTGATTCAAGGAACCTTGACTTACACAAAGTCAACTTTCACAAACTTGATTAACACTTCTAAAACTCACACAGAGTTTTATTGAACCCGATATGATTAACGACAAGATTTCTTTAGAGACCATGATAAAACTAATATAAACCACTTTTTCATATCAAGATTATCATATTTTTCTCAATAAAGAAATTCTTCATAATTGTCGCTACTTAATCATTTTGCAAACTAAACACATCAAATTAAGACTCACTATGTCATAAATTAATGAGATTTAATGCGTCGTCATTAAGTGTTGACAATGACAGCCATTGGACACACACAATGTTGTAACATAAATTCAAATACAACAAAAATACATGATTCAAGATTTGTCACCCTCATACAATCTCTCTGTCATTATTTTCGTCTCCGTTTGAATTATCTTAGTTGTTGATGCGTAAGTATACTCTGCTTCCACTTTAAGCTTGAGATTTCTCCATTCCGGACTGGATAGACTCAATTTTCGTATACTTCGGAGATCTTACATCTTGTCGGTTGACACACACATCCAGATAAGATAAATAAAACTGCAACCACGTCAGTGAACTCATCAGAATTATGCAACACATGCATTTGTCTCAAAAAGAAATAATTGAATTTTGAAAACACTTAAACAGATTTAACTGATAATATACAATAGATTCTCACACTTAAGATAAGAATCTAAACAATTATCAAGTTATTTCATACAATAAGCATGCTCAATTCAATTATTCTTAATAAATTGCAAATCAAAATATATGTCAAATACATCAATTAAATGATTCTGTTTGACCCATTTTGACCGAAACCAAGACCTAATTTAAGGCGTACACGACACACTCAAATTCATGCCTTTAATTAACAGTCCCTGCAATATGCCTTACAGAGCATAAAGTTACAAAATTTATCACGGTGATTTTAGAATTAAAATTACTCCAATCAATCTTATAATAGCCATGCTTGGTCCGGCATATGCAATATACCCTACTGAGCCTGAAATTGAAAAGTCAATCACAGTTGTCTTCAAAAGTTAAGGTACTCTAATGAACCTTAGAATAAACATGCTTAGTCAGATACATGCAGATAGGTTCTAGAAGAAGCAATTACTACAGAAGAGATCGAATATAGCAAATGAGTAAACTTAAATGCCATATTTGATAGTCATTTCTCTTGCAGTAACGACTCCTCCTTTAACCAGTATTATATTTTTGTGTTGCCTTTTCTGAATAGATGGATCTTGAGAAATAGAAACTAAGGAGGTTATCACAAATGATCATTGCATATTCATCATTAACTTAATGGTCATGTTATCACAAATGATTTATTATTGAGCATAAAATAAAGTAATACTTTATATATACTCATTTTTCTCAAAAATGTTCCTTTATAAATAAATTATAAATCAACGATCATGAGACTTGCACTATGATTTACAAAGATAAAAACTAACAAATAAGTACGATAACCCATTATGTTATCTAAAAGAATATGTGCCTAGAACTCAGCCACCGATAACCAATATAACATGATCTTCCTTGACCGTGTTCTTCGCACGAATGAAGGGAATTAGTTTTCTTCATCAAGAACCCAGACTTTCTTTGTCCGGATTCTCCCTGAATCATCACGATATGCAAATTCTCCCCATCCACCCTTACCCAAAACTTGATTTAATTGATTTGAATAACCTTCATGTCCCCTTTTCTGAGAGACCTTTGATGATTCTCCATCATGATAGCTCTGAGAAGTTGATCTAAAATCATTTCTGCTTCTTCCACCAAACCGATCATAATATGTACTATGATACTCTGTAGACTTGGCAGGGAACTTAACTCCATACGAACTTAAAGGATGTCTACTTTTGATCTTCTCAGATCTGTTACTTGAAGAAGCATAATTTGGAGAAACTAACTTCTTGACAACCACCTCTGATTATTGAGTAGATAAGGGATGCATAGTGACCTTTTGAGAAGAACCAACAAGATTTCCAGTTGATCTCTTATATTGTTCATTCATCATTTCTTTTCCCTTCATTTTTTGAGAACTGACTCTCAAATTTCTCTCATTTGACTTGGATAAGTTGTCTAAAGATTGATCATCATTGCTTGTAGATGCATTAGTATTTGATCCTTTGCTTGGGCATTTACTTGCAAAATGACCTTTCTCACGACATATAAAGCAAGAGATTCTCTTATTGCTTCATTTTTGTTTGAATTTCTTGAGATTTTCTTCAGTAATAGGAATTCCATACTCTGTCATCTCTTTTATGCAAGAAAATATTTCCAAAACTTCTTTCATTGTTTTCACAGGCTTCACTGGAGTAGACTTTGAGTGTCTCAAACACAATGTCTCATTTTCTTCTAGGATAACTCTTCCGCTTGTTGAGTAATTGTCAACCGTGGAAGATTCTGGAATCAAATGAGGAACATTTTCATGATTCTTGTCCCATTTATGACATACATCATGTATTTGACTAACACTCACTGTGTTTTGACTAAGATGTTAAACATGGAACACTTTGTCAAGACAAAGATTTGTGATGTTCACTTTATCATGGCCTGTGGCATAGACTTTTCCATATCCGACAAAGTTCACCTGAACATCAGAAACCTTAAGAAAATCTGACAAAATACCACTATCTCCAGTCACATGTATGGAACTCCATGTTTCAATGTTCCACACGTTATCAGTCCTTCCTACTGACACTTGACTCTTTGAGATAGTTAGGTCTGTCAAGAGGTTCATCAGACTCGGTAATGTCTTTTGAACTTCGACTTTGTTTGGATTGCTCACAACTAATGATTTTTCAAGAGACTCAGATGGTTGAATATCATCACTTTCTTGAATCTCCGGTTCAGAATCTGAAGATATATCGGAACTAATCTCAGCAAGATATGCATTGTCGACTTCTTCCACAATTGATCCCCAGTCATACGATCCCTCCTATTGTTGAACCACCAAAGCTCTTGACCCACTTTGGTTACCAGAGTTTGGACTTTCAACCTTTGAACCTTAATAACTGTTTTGTTGAGAAGAGTTATTAGCATTTTAGCTTGATCCTTGAAGAAATCTTCGTTGTGGAGCACCTGGAGGAGTTACTGATCCACCTTGATTGAAGTTTTAACGAGTCACAATTGACTTATCATCTTTCTTTGGTCTCTGGCATTCCCTAGCAAAGTATCCAAATCCTTCACAATTGTAACACTTTATCTTTGACTTATCAAAACCAACCTTTGAACCCACGACCTTACGCCCTGTCCTTGATAAGAACCGTTTAGCTCGAAGAGTGAGCATAGCCATTTGCCATTGCAGATCCATCTCTTCTAAGTCATAAGGATCAATTTGCTCGTAGTCTTCATCTATAAGACGAGGATCTTGAACCTTTCTTTGGATAAACTGTTCATATGATGTCACGAATGACGCAAGAACGGATAAGTGACTTTTCGCATTTTTGACACTTATAGGCATAGTGGAACGATCACTGGAAGTAGGATATCCACAATTGCCTAAATCGTCGCTCTGACTCGAAACAAGACATATGTTCCCCTTAAAGTCAACAGAGATCCTTTGTAAATCGACATCGAAAGCCTTGGTGCTTTCATCAGGAGAACTTGTACTTACATTGATCGAAGGCCTACCGTAATAAAGCTCGAGAATCTGAGCACTATTATATCCTGCTTCCCTCCTCTTTTGTTTCATTTCTTGTCCCCTGAACTTAGCAACTATTTGAGTTAGAGACATGCTGTCGAAATCTGTTTTCTTATGCAAAGTGGTAATATAGTGATTCCACTTTTCTAGCAAAGAGCACAAAAATTTCTCGACCTTCTCTTCTTCAGAGTACGTAACCTCAAATGGTTGAAACTCTGCTAGCGAATGATAATATCGTGTAATTAGTTGATATAAGTTTTCACTTCTTAACCCAATAAATACATTATACTGATGCTTTAGAAGGTCTTTTCTATTCTTTTTAAGAGTTTCATCCCCTTCACAATGATTTTTTAATGCTAACCAAAGTGTTTTAGATGTATTAAATCCGTTAAACAAATGTAGTATATCTTGTGGCAATGACATTTTTAAACATGAAAGTGCCTTTTTCCCTACCTCATATAATTTTTTTATCGGATTCAGTCATATCTTGATAAGCATAAACTTTGGTAACACCACTGTCCTCATATGTTAGGGCTTTGTATCCTGCAGTCATACAAGTCCACATTCTAATATCAGTGAATTGCATAAAGGATTCAAATCGACCGTTCCAAGAAAAGTATTGGTCTATGATCATTAGCTTGGGTGATGAATTACCCTTACCAGTCTCATGGTCCAATAGTATTAATTGGTTAAGATAGTTTGCAGCCATTGTATATGTGGTTCAGCTTATAAACACACAAACTAGACAAGAACACGAAAACTGTGTTAGAAATCCAAATATAGTGATAAATTGTAATTTAAGTTAGTGGACTTACTTGTTGTTAAGTCATAGTTAAATGATTTCTAAGGATGAGGGACTAGATGTGATAATTAGCATAAATGTATAGTTAAACTATAAATACTCCCTCACACCTTAGAAATCATAAGCCTTTTTCCCATTACATTTTATTCCTCTAATTTTACTCACACTTAATCCCAATCTTTCCTCTCTCTCTCTCTCTCTCTCTAGAAACACACACTAAAACACCAAGAACACACACACAAAAATCCAACATTGAATCTGTGAATTCGGAGATGAAATCGTGTTATCTACATGTGGTATCAGAGCAAAACATCATTCTGATATCGATCCATTACTGAATTCAATCACAGTTTCATCAACAATTCAAAATCAAAACCGTTTTTCAAACCGTAACTTGTTCTTCATTTTTCATCGATAAAATCGCATAAAATCAAAGATTTTTGTTTATAATTAGATTCCTGATAGTTTGAAACACATTCCTGTCAAGTTTCAAGTTCCAATACGATCTACAATTCAAGATTGAATTTTGAGTTTTTGGCGCTAAAATTTGGGATTTGATTATGTTGTGTTTTTAGCTGAATTTTGTTTAAGGATTTGTTGCGGAGGTGAAAACAAACATTTTGCAAGTAATTCAGAAGATATTGAAGTTTTAAGAAGTCATCAATGGAGTTCATGAAAATGACTTGTCTCCTGATGAAGAAGATGATGCCAAGACGATCTTCACTAGAACGATCTTCTTCAGAATCGTCTTAGTGTCTGAGATTTCAATTTTCATTCTTGTGTGTTGTGGCTTGTAGCACGATCTTCACAAGATCGTTCTGGCAAGTAGTTGTGGTGGGAAGCGTTTGATTGTGGCTAACTAATCCGAAAGGATCGGTTTGGTCAATTCAAATACTTAAAAAGTATTTGAAAAGTGTATCTTGAACAACAGAAAGCTAAGACGATCTTGCCAAGATCGTCTCAGCTCACTGACCCTAGGACAATCTTGCTCAAGATCGTCTCAGTGTCTCTGTTGAAAGTTGGTGTGGTTTGATTGATCATTTGAAGTCGTTGTGATTGGGAATCACATACTTCTTGGGTAACTAATCTCATTGATTGGTTTTGCTCAAATTTCTTTCACTTCATTTCATACTGAAACTCTGTTCACTTTTTGAAAAATTACTTAGAGAATTTCTTACTCAGAACCTAAGATGATCTTCAACTCATGACCGTCTCATTTTCTTTGAAACTTAAAAGACAATCTTCCTTCAAGATCGTTTTACTTCCAAATCTCTAATCTTTCATTTTTCATTTCAATTTTCTTTAATTCAATTTCAATTCTCATTTTCAAAAATCAAAAAACATATCTCAATTTCAATTTCATTTCATACTTAGACAAATTCCACTGAATTTTTTCCAAAACGATCTTCCATTTAATCGTCTTGCTTCTTTCTTCAAATCTAGGACGATCTTCCAAAAACGATCTTCACCTAGAACGATCTTCACCAAGATCGTTTCACTTCCTAATTTTTACAACTCTAGTTTCATTTCAAGTTTCAAAACAAATCTCTTTCAAATGGCTTCTCGTGAAGCATTGGCATTGGGTTTCGATACAAGACCTGCAGTTCTCTACCGTGGTTCTTATGGATTATGGAAGAAAAGATTCATGGACTATGTGGAATGTCAAACAAATGGTCACCTACTAAAAGATTCCATTCTTAATGGACTTGCAGTTCATCACCATCCCACTACCGGTGCAATACTCACTCTTGATCTTTTGAATGCTGAACAAAAAGATCGAACAGCTGCAGATAACAGAGCTAGATCATGCTTATACAAAGCACTACCAGATGAAATCTATGGTTCTGTTGATTCTTATGATACAACCAAGGAGATATGGGATGATGTGGCAAGACAAATGGAAGGATCTGATTTGACTTCAACAATAAGATTGACAAATGTGTTGACTGAGTTTGATAACTTCAGCAAATTGCCAAATGAATCTCTAGAGGCTGTTTACTGTAGATTCTACAATGTCATAAATGAACTTAGGAAGAACAATGTCAAGAAATCAGAGATTGAGTTAACCATCAAATTCATCAAAGCTCTTGGTCCTGAATGGGAAGATTTTGGAACACAGATTAAGCAACATCAAAATCTGGCCAAGTTCACCATCCATAATCTTCATGAATCCTTCAAACACAATGAACATCAAGTTCTAAACAAAGTTTCATCAAACAAAATGCCAGAAGTTGTATCTTCTGATCCTTTGGCATTGATTGTTGAAAAGAAGGTTTCTGGAGCTCTTAAAAGGCAAATGGTAGTTGTTTCTTCATCTGATGAGGAGGGAGATGATATGATGGCTACAAGAGATGGTTTCTCAGATGAACTATATCAAGCTCTTGTCGTGGTAACTAAGCATTTCAAGAAAAAGTTCTACAAAGCGAGGCCAACAAACAACAATCTTCGCACTTCTTCCACAAGTGCATTTCCCAAGAAGGAACACTATCATTCCAAGAATTATGAACAAGGTGAATCAGCTGGATCAAAGCATGTTGAAAAGAAAGAAGGCTATGAGAAAAAAGTTGTTGAGAAGGGTAAAGCATCTGACAAAAAGTGCTACAATTGTGGTATTCCTGGTCATTTTGCTATTGATTGCAAACAACCTCATAAATGGAACTATGAGTACTACAAGCAGAAGATGTTATTAGCCAAGCAAGTGGAAGCTGGTCATGCATTGCTTGCTGAAGATGACAAATGGCTATTGCTCTCAGATGATGAAGATGAAGATCTTTCTGCTAATGTTTGCTTTATGGCGAGGTTGACCAAAAACAAAGCTTTTGAGGCTGAAAGCACTGATGATGAGTACCCTGATGATGAGGTAAATCTTAACTCTACTTTTTCATTAGTTAGAGATAAAGAGTCACTTAATTTAGCTCTATCTAACTTCACAACTCATATTAAGACTTTAGCCAACAAAAACAAAAATTTGCAAAATAGTATTTCATTGTCTAAAAGTGAATTTTCAAAACTTCTTGAAAAACATTCAAAATTACTTTTTGATCATGATACTATTAAACAAGACTTTCAATTATATAAAGAAAAGATGTTGGTTAAAGAATGTGAGTTGAATGCCTCTCTTGATTCTAAGTTATTACAAAAATGTTTTAATCTTGAGAAGACCATTCAAGATCTTGAAAAAGCCAATCAAGATCATGAAATTCAAAAGACCAATGAATGGCTTCGGGCAAATGCTAGACAAATGGATGTTGATATTCTCAATAAGAAGCTTTAAGAAGCTAAACCAAACAATGTTGAACTCGAAAGGAAGATTTCTGACTTAAATCATACTTGTTTTCTAAAAGGCATTGAGATTGGAAATTTTGAAAAACAAGTTGAAGAATTTAAAAAGAATATACTTTTCTATCAAGAGAAGTTATATAAAGTTGAACAAAACCCTCTCTTGGATTTCACTTCCTATTTTAACAAGTCGAAAATTGCAAAAGATGATCTTTTTCTCGGGTTGGGATTTGAGAATATCACACCATTGCAAAAAGCTAAGGATGAAATAGAACCTTTGTATGATGAAAAATTTCTTCGACTTGGTATGATACAATAATTTATTCGTCCATTGGATAACAAATTAGAGACCGATGAAGTTGAGAAACCAAAAGATGAATTTTTGGTTAATTATGATGCTCTAAATGCTTCTTACGAAACAAAAGAGTCTTCAGTTTTTAAATTGGAAGAAATTGCATCGAATTTTCAAAACCAAGAATTTGTTAGTCCTTCACCTAAACCTACTAAAATGTACATTCCATCAACATTCTTGGAAAAACAAATAGAAGGTTTACAACAAAAGGTGGATTCTCAACAAAAAGTTATTGATCATCTCAAGTCTCAATGTCCAAGTTCAGAGGATAAATTGGTTGTTGTACATGCTAAGAAAGTTTGTGTGAATGTTTCTACTCAAACTGACCTAAGTGCTTTAGTAGACCATTCTACCCAGACTATTTGTGTTTCATCTACCAATACATCCACTCAAACCCTGATTGTTTCTCTTGAATATTCATGTCAAAATGTTGCTACTGTTATGGCTGATGATTATCTGCAATCTGATTTATCTAATGACGAACTTGCACATAGTTTAGTTTTGATATGGTACTTCTATAGGTTTTTCACTTGTGATACTCTTGATGAGTTAGTTGTTCACCCTAAGCTTAGTGCTAGTATAGGTGTTGATACTTCTACTCAAATTTCTTGTGAAACCAAAGATGTGTCAGTTCAAGTTGAAACTACTCATGATGTGAAGTTGGATCCCAAGATTCCTGATTTTTCAAAAAATTCAAAAGAATTTAAAACTAATCAACCTCCGGTGAAATTCTTCACAAAAGATGATTTTCATAAATTCATGGAGGGAGAATATGTTTTTGATTCAGAAACTGAGAAAAAGATTGAATCTACCAAAATCAAAGTTGAAACAAATGAGGAATCTCAAAACCTATTTTCCAAAGCTCCAACTTCATATTATTCAAAGAAACGAGTTATTTCCAAACTCGTCAAGACTGAACCCAAGATCATCACAAAAATCAATAAGTTAAAACCAAAGTGTCCTACCCCGGATAATCATGTCAAAACCAAACAAGTTGAGACCATTCCCAAAACAAAGTACACTAAAGTGAAACTTCCGAAAGACAATCCTAATATTTCTACATCTAACTCTCAATCTAGCTCATTACCAAAGGTATCTAAGTCTAGCTCAGTTTCGCTAACTAGGGATACTTCAAATGGTGCTACTAGATATAGGGATAGATATGGGTGGTTTTCTCACGATAAACCAAAGATACTAGAAGTTTCCGCATCTACAAAAGACTCTAAAAGGATGAAACTGGTCAAAAACCCTCGTTCTAATCTTCTTAGTGTCAATTCAACAGGTGGAAAAAGCTTAATTAGTGATACTAAATGGGTTGCTAAGTCATTAGAACCTAAGATCACTAGTAAGCATGTTGAGGAAAAGAAGAAGAGGAGGAGGAGAAAAAGTCATAATAGGAATAAGAGAGTTCCTATTAATTTGAACAATTTATCTTTGAAAAGCAATGTTAATAATACCAAGGCAATGCCTTGTGGGTCTGTAAACAATGTTAATTCTCATGCTTGTGTGATTGATTTGAATGTTGATAAACATGTAACTTTTAATTCTAGTGTGAATGTGCGTACCTTTTATCCAAATGTACTTATTGATGATGTGCTTGTTAATGCTTATGTTGATTCTAAAGCATGCTTGTATGCATATCCTAAGTTATTTACCCTACCTATGTTAACTAACCACAAAGGACCCATCTTCAAGTGGGTACCTAAAGTCGGTTAAATTTCTTTGAGTGCAGGAAATAACCATTTGTGTTTGGATACTCGATTCCGGGTGTTCTAAACACATGACTGGCAATAAAGCATTGCTCAAGAACTTTGTTGAACGATTCATGGGAACTGTTCGATTGGGGAACAACAATTTCGCTCCTATCTTAGGTTATGGAGACATTGAACGCAATGGAATTGTCATTAAGAAAGTTCATTATGTTGAAGGATTAAGTCATAACTTGTTCAGTGTTGGACAATTCTGTGACAACAATCTTCAAGTTCTTTTTCGACAATCTCTTTGCAAAGTCCAAACTCTAGATGGAGTTGATATACTTTGTGGCAACCGCGATGATAATCTTTTTACCATCAATCTCGATGATAACCATCCAACTGATAATATTTGTCTCATTTCCATATAAGTATGAGAGTGAGCATGTTTGTCCTTCTTATGCTATTGGGAAGATTAAACGAGCTTCTCATAAACCGAAGAAATCTCCAAATTCGTTAGCACCTTTTCATTTGCTTCACATGGATCTTTGTGGGCCGATGAAAGTACAAAGCCGAAATGGGAATAAATACATCTTGGTTATTGTTGATGATTATTCAAGATATACTTGGGTCAAGTTTCTTGCATCCAAAGATAACGGTACTGAGTTCAAGAATGCTGTTTTCGATGAGTTTTGTAAATCCAAGGGCATTACTCACCAATTCTCTGCGGTTCGTACCCCACAACAAAACGGTGTCGTTGAAAGGAGAAATCGAACGTTAGTGGAAGCAGCAAGAACAATGCTTGCTTATTCCATGTTACCATCAAATATGTGGGCTGAAGTTGTTGACACTGCTTGTCACACTCAGAATCGGTCCATTGTTAATCAGCGTTTCGAGAAGACTCCTTATGAGGTTGTTAACAAACGCAAACCCAACATCAACTATTTTCATATCTTTGGGTGTGTTTGTTATACTTTGAATGATCGGGAGAATCTTGGAAAGTTCATTATGTTGAAGGATTAAGTCATAACTTATTCAGTGTTGGACAATTTTGTGACAACAATCTTCAAGTTCTTTTTCGACAATCTATTTGCAAAGTCCAAACTCTAGATGGAGTTGACACTCTTTGTGGCGACCGTGATGATAATCTGTTTACCGTCAATCTCAATAATAACCAACCAACCGATACTATTTGTCTCATTTCAAAGGCTACATCAAAGAATTCTTGGTTGTGGCATAGAAGGATTTCTCATCTAAATTTTTCAACTATCAATACTTTGGTCAACAAGCATCTTGTTGAAGGCTTGCCGGACTATAAGTATGAGAGTGAGCATGTTTGTCCTTCTTGTGCTGTTGGGAAGATTAAACGAGCTTCTCATAAACCGAAGAAATCTCCAAATTCATTAGCACCTCTTCATTTGCTTCAAATGGATCTTTGTGGGCCAATGAAAGTACAAAGCCGAAATAGGAAGAAATATATCTTGGTTATTGTTTGATGATTATTCAAGATATACTTGGGTCATGTTTCTTGCATCCAAAGATGAAACAACTCAGATTTTGATTGACTTCATCACTTCTACTCAAGTAAATCTTCAACTTCCAATTCGTTACATCCGTTCGGAAAACGGAACTGAGTTCAAAAATGCCGTTTTTGATGAATTTTGTAAATCCAAGGGCATTACTCACCAATTCTCTCGGTTCGTACCCCACAACAAAATGGTGTCGTTGAAAGAAGAAATCGAACGCTAGTAGAAGCTGCAAGAACTATTTTCATATCTTTGGGTGTGTTTGTTATACATTGAATGATCGGGAGAATCTTGGAAAGTTCGAGAAGAAAGGTGATGAAGGTTACTTTGTTGGTTATTCTAAGACATCAATTGCCTACCGAATCTACAATCGCCGAACAAAGACACTTCAAGAAACAATGAATGTTTGGTTTGATGAGATGTCGGGCATGATTTTTGAAAAAGAAAGTTTGCTACCAACAAGTAATGATCCAAGTGCTTCAAGTACTTCATCGAGAACTTTTACTTTAGCATCTAAATTCAAGAAGTTTCCAACTCCAATAAGTGATGAATTAGATATTCTTTTTGAAGAATTCTACAATTCTAAACCGATTCATGATAAAGAACCTCAAGTCATCGTTGAACCAATTCAGACAAATAATCCAGTTCCTGACAACAATCATGAATCATCATCAAGTTCTTCTGAGCAAGATGCTACATCCTCTAGTAGTAGTTTTTCATCCACTTCTAACAATTCTTCTTCACCACCCTCTCCTAATAATTCTTCTCAAGTGAATGATCAAGAACAACCTACCCAATTTACTCAGACAACAAACCCGATAAACACTCCAAATGTGTATGTGCCACTTGACTTCGATCATCCATCCTATGAGGAAGCTGTTCTACCAAGCTATGATTCCATCTCTCAACAAAACTCAGGATTTAATGATGATGATGTTAATGTACAACAACAAGATCCTCATCCTCATGACCGCAAATGGTCACGTATGCTGAAAAATCATCCTACTGATCAAATTATCGGGGATCCACAAGCTGGAGTAACTACTCGTACTTCTGTAAACGAGTGTCTTGTTGCACTTTCTCTCAGCAATATCGAACCCAAAACTGTCTCTGAAGCTCTTCGTGATCCAAAATGGGTTAAAGCAATGCAAGAAGAACTCGCTCAGCTTGAAAGACTAAAAGTATGGAGATTAGTTCCAAATCCGAGAAGTGATGAACCAATCGGAACCAAGTGGATTTTCAAGAACAAAAAGGATGAAAATGGAGTGGTAGGAAGGAACAAAGCTCGAGTAGTTGCAAAGGGTTATTGCCAACAACCTGGTGTTGACTTCGACGAAACTTTTGCTCCAGTTGCAAGAATGGAAGCCATTCGGATTTTCTTAGCTTATACCGCATTCATAAACTTCACTGTGTTTCAAATGGATGTGAAGACAGTTTTCTTGAATGGTGACCTCAAAGAAGAATTTTACGTTGAACAACCAGAAGGTTTTGTTGATCCTAAAAGGCCAAACCATGTCTACAGGTTAGACAAGGCTCTCTACGGTCTTAAGCAAGCACCCCACGCATGGTATGATTCCTTAACTACTTTCTTGATAAAAGGAGGCTTTACCAAAGGCATAATTGACCCTACCTTGTTCATTCACAAACAAGGTAAGCATGTTCTTCTTGTCCAAATATATGTTGATGACATTATCTTTGGGTCAACCAGTCAACATTTTGTCAAAACTTTTCATCTCTGATGGTTAATCAGTTTGAAATGAGTATGATTGGGGAAATGAACTACTTTTTGGGTCTTCAAATCAAACAATTACCAAATGGTATTTTTATATCACAAGGTAAATACATAAATGATATGTTGAAAAAGTTTGATATGACTTCATGTTCTTCAATTTCTACTCCAATGGCTGCTCGTACAAACATAAATGCTGATAAAAATGGGAAACCATTTGACCAAAAGAGATATAGAAGCATGATTGGTTCATTGTTGTATCTTATAGCATCTCGCCCCGATATAATGTTTGCAACATGTATGTGTGCTAGGTATGAAGCTACTCCAACTGATTTACATTTTCAAGCTGTGAAACGAATATTTCGTTATCTGAAGGGTACACCCAATTTAGGTCTCTGGTATCCAAGGGATACTGGATTCAATCTAACTGCCTATTCAGATGCAGATCATGCAGGTTGTAAGCTTGATCACAAGAGTCCTTTGGTACTTTACAATTTTTAGGTGATAAAATTGTGAGTTGGTATTCCAAGAAACAGAATTGTGTGTCACTATCAAAAGCTTAAGCTGAATATGTGGCTGCGGCTAGTTGTTGTGCTCAGTGTTATGGATGAAGACACAGCTAACTGATTATGGTCTGAAATATGATCATATCCCTATCTATTGTGACTTTCAAAGTGTCATTGCTATTGCAGTCAACTCAATAAACCACTCTCGATCAAAGCATATTGATGTGAGATATCATTTTCTCAAAGATCATATTGAGAAAGGTGACATTGAGCTCTACTTTGTGGGAACTGATTATCAGCTTGCAGATTTGTTCACCAAACCATTGGACGAAAAGAGGTTTAACTTTCTTATCTCCAAGCTTGGCATGTTAAATCTTGAACCTTAACTTATTTCTTGATACATTCTTTAAAATAAAATACAAAATTTGAAAAAGCCAAAATCAAATACAAAAATATAAAATTCAAAAAAAAAAAATATATAACAAAAAAAAATTTTTTCTTCTTAAAAATGGTTTACATATACTATGTATGTAACCCGTGCTTCATAGTTTTATTTATTTCCAAAAAGAAGCTTTCAGGATTTCTTTTTAAGATCATAGGCAAGAATTATTCTTCACGCCAAAAGAATTTGTTACTCTCTATTGTTAAACAAAGTTTTTTTTTCCCAAAACTCTCAATTGTTGATATGAGAAGCAAAGGATCGAACGCCTTCGTGTATTCCCTAGTTGTCTCATCTTGAACAATTGATTGAGTTAAAATTTTTTCCTTAAAATGTTTATTTGCATCCAACTTGGTGATGTAAGATGCGAAGGATCGAACGCCTTTGTGTACTCCCTAGCAATCTTACTATGAACATTGTTGTTGAAGCAAAACTTTGTGTTTCTTAAAATCTTGTTCACGTTAGACTCTCAAAATTATTCTGTATATATCACAACAAAGATTTTACAGTTTTTGATTTCACAAAAACAAATTTTTTCTCTACCTTTCTATGAATTTTTTTTTTTGGATCTACCTTTGCCTATTTGTTTAGAAATTATGCAAGGACTTTCAAGCTTTTATCTATACAAGTTTGTGCTTGAAAAATCCTTGGAAATTTGACTAAGTCTAATTTCAAAATATCGGGGAGCCACTTTATAGATCATCAGTGTTCCTAGTTTATACATTTTAATTACTAGACTTAATACTGATCAAATACTTGTGAAAAATAAAGCTTGCAACTTATATTTATAGACATCAACTGGTGACAAGTTACAACTTTATAAAATAAGTACAATTACAAGTAAATGATAAAAGAGTTAGGCCATTCTCTTTTCAATGTGTCTAGATGCTTCTTCAGTGGCCTTTCTCTTGGGTGGTGGTGGTGAACCTTGTTCTGTAGTCATTCCCAGATCAGCTTCCATTTGCTTCTTTTTGAGAATATTGTTCTTGATTCTTTTCATGAATGCTAATTCTGCCCTCGAAAATGACGTTTTTCCTTTGAAAAACTCACCAATTTCCTTTAACTCTGTCATTCCAAAAGCATGAATTGTACATGCTGGCCTTTCATCAGTGAAGTTTTCTTCCCTGAACAACTTCACTAAAAACTTCTCAAACTTGGGATCATCAGGAATGCCTTCAATTTCTACACTTAAGATTTTTCTAACATCAGCTCTGCCATGTACGAAGGCTTCATATATTTCCCTTGTCTGAGCTTGTTTAACCAGAAACTGGACATCATCAGAACTAATGCGTTGTTTAGATGTTTCCATTGGTTTGCTTTCAGTAGGAGTCTCACCAGTTCTTTTTGTTACAACCTTGGTAAGAGACTTTGAAGTATTAAGATCAGCATCTCTTGAGGCCTTAAAGTTTCTTCCACCCTTTCTCTTCCTTGAGTACTCCTTTTCTAGAGCTTCTACATTACTTTTGACTCGGTTCTTTAGACGAACCAGTTCTTCTTTTCTTCTTTTAATCAGTTTTGGAATAGGGATACCATGAGTAAAGGAATCCAACTCCTGTTCTTCCTTTAAATATGCACTTCTTAGTTTGATATCATCCAGAACATCAAGACATTTTACAATTCTGGGGTCTTTCTTCATTTGTAAGTACATATCTAACTTCAGATTTAAGGCTCCAGCATTAGTACTGTCAAGTGTACCCATCTGTTTCATTTCTTCATGATGCTTGACCAGTGCCTTTTTGGCATTTTCTTTGTGAATATTAATGAGGAGTTCAGCTTGATGAATTCTTCACCTACACCAGATGTGCCCTTTGAATTTTTCTTGAGCTGGGCAACATCTTCAAATTCTTCAAAGTGTGGCTCATTGGCATCAGTACCAATAGCATCACTTTCCTCAACACGTGCAAATTCCACTTTGCGTTCCTTTAATTTTTTAGCAGCAAATGCAACTAGAGCACCTGGATTAGCACTTTCCCCCTTGGAATAACCTCCAGAGTTGAGATGAAACCAGACCTGCTCTAGCATTTTCCTATCAGTGGAGCCACAAGTGCGACCAGCCACTGGCTTCATTGTAGACACATCTTTTTTGAGTTCCTTGACTTGTGTTTTCAAATTTTTAACTTCAGTCACCAAGTCCTTAGGAATTTCTTTAACAATCACATCAATAACTTTCAGCAACATGACTTATTGCAACTTGATCATAACAGAGTCAGTCACATCAGTAGAGAGCTGCTTGAGAACCAGATTCTTGATTTTCAAAGCAGTCTGGTCACTTACATTGCTTATGACTGAACTCTGATCCATTGTTGGCCATCAATCCAACCTATCTACCACACGATGCAAATTCTGGACCTGAGTCTTCAGTTCTCCTAAAGGAGTGTCAACTGCTTCTTTAATAGTATATTGGACAGAAGAAACTGAGACAGAAGACATTTCTTTCATTTCCTGGACTGCCACTTTGAAAGATTCTTTGAAGTTGTTAGTGGCCAGTACCAGTTCATCCAATTTATGAAACACCAGTTGTTCATTCCCAGAGAAGGTGTTCAACTCTGACCGAAAAGAATTTGTCATGGCAGATTTGAAGTCAGTGAGAACCTGGGAGGATGACTGAAGGGATTTCTCCAAGTCCGCCACCTTGTTTAAAAGGCCTTGGACTTCTGTGAAAGATGAAGAGGAGGGTCCCACTAGTATAGAGGAGGGTCCAGATGCATTTTTTTGAACAACTAATATAAGTGTCTCGACTCTTTGTTGTATAAGAGATTCAGTCTGAACAACAGTAGAGTCTGAAGCACTTGAGACTGGAATATTTATAACTTGAAGTCTCACAGTTGAGTGTGGTGGATATGGATTTGATTGAGGTGAAGAAATAGAAGGAAGAGGATTTATGTATGGAGTGTCTGAAGGAATTAAAGGCAGTGGAGGTGGTGGCATTACAGTTTGTTCATACTGGGGTTGAGAAAAAGATTGGGTTTCTGAAGGAATGACTGCGATGGGGGAATCATTGGAAGTAGGGATAGGAACTTGAAAATCTTCTTCCATTGACTGAGCTTCATCACCAAATAAATCCTGAACTTGGCCAGAGTTGGACAAGTCCAGGGATGATTCATCTTCATCCAGAAGGTGGTTTGCTCTACAGCCTGATCAGGTACATTTTTGTTCAAATCAATTTGGGCACAATCTGGCACAACCCCATTTTCCTGTTCAGAGGGCACAATAGGTGTTTCTTGATTTTCTGCTTCTTCTATTGTCGTATCCATGATCAATGTACCATCTTCATTCATGACATCACCTTCTGTATTATTTGAAACTGAGATTACAAGAGGTGAGGCATCAGTAACCCTTTCAGTCTGTGCAAGAGATTGAGCAGTCCCTTGATTTTCTTAACCACTCTCCCTAACAGAAGTTTCAAGAGTGGCTTCTTCTATGTTTCCTCATGTAACATCTTCAGATTCTTGTTGGGAGGGATCTGGATGGTTGGTTTCGGTACTGTGAGGAATGACCAGTGCACCTCCTCTCCTTAGGCGTCTGGTGGTATTTCTTGGTCTTGTGGAGATGTTTGTTGGAAAAACAAGAGTTTGTTGTGGATCAGAAGTCACCTCATTTTCTGGTGACTGCTCTTCAGTAGTGAAATCCCCAAGAGTACCTATATTGAATTGAGGGTCACCCTGGGTTTCTTCTGAATCAACTGGAGGTATTACATTAGTAATTTCTCTCCTAAAGCTCTCAATCATTTCAACCTCATTATTTTTGGACACTAAGTTGTTGAGATCCCTCAAGTGTTCAGCCATAGAAAAATGATTGGTGTCATAATCATACTCAATCCCAAGTGCACGCTTAAAAATCAAAGACAAAAATCTAATGAAGGGTACATGAGATTTTCTTTTATGTACTTTTATTCTTTCAGACAAATCATTCCAAAAAATTTGGGCAAAATCAACCCTAAGCCCATGCCATAGGCAATATGCAATCATAAGTTGGGTCTGATTTATTTGATCAAGCCCTCCAGATCCACTTCCCAAAAATTCTACCAGATGAGTAAAAAAGAATCTTCAAGAATCAGTGAGTTTACTCATATAAATAGTACCTTTTCTCTTTAACACACCCTGCTCGTCGAGAATATCAGTGTGACCCATCTACCTACACACTTCCCTAAGATTGATGCCAGTGGGAAGTTGTAATGGCAATTCATTTTCTGGAAAATAGTGCATACGAAGGGCATCTCGTAGGGAATCAACAGTTATTGTATGAGGACAAGATCCCTTTTTCAAAGTGTAATGAATGGTGTTATCATCACCAGCCTTGAAATGAGCAGTGTACCAAAATTTGCACAAGTAACCATGGTACATTTTCCCTGGATTCATAGTAAGAGCCCTATATAATGGACAACTAAGAAAGAAAGAATTTAGTCGTCCTATGATGGTTTGAGGATCATAGGTTACGGCAAACTTTGCCATCTAGTTATGCATGTTAATCCTGGTTTTGTCAGAATCAATGATGATATCATGAGCTTTGGTGACACTAGCAGGAGGGGTATAATTGTTGGTAAGAAGATTTTTGTCAGAATTTGTTGTTCCAGGTGCCATTTGAAAGTAGAAATTGAAAGAATTTAGGGTTTACAAGGAAAATTTAAAAAGAAAGATAGTGATGATTGGAATTGAATGAAGAGAGAAATAAATAAATGAAGGAATTTGAAGATTTGAGAGTAAATGATTTTCGAGATAAAACTGAAAGGTGAAGGTAAATATGGGTATTTATAGAGGAAAGAGAAAATGGAATTCAAAACGGTAAGTTTGAAATATTTCAAAACAATTTTCATATGTTTTGACATCCGCATTTAATGTTTCCCATCAAACATAAATATATGACGGTTGACAGCCCACACAATTACCAACTTGCACTTTTTGTCTTCCCAATGTAACAAAACCATCATTTTAAGTTGAAAACGTCATGCCACGTAGGATGAATAGTAACTGTCCCGATAAAAAGTTTGTATGTGTGACACGTACTAGCATCAAGTATTAAAATATTATGACTTAACACACCATGACTCATTTCAATGCATCTGGAGGTTAACTGGACACTCCAGCATCACTGGTGGATTAGGCCAGTAAAATATGCACTGATGGTACACTGGAGGAACACTCCAGTACGTACCCAGATTAGACCATTCTGGTAATCCTCAAACATGCACTTCAACTAATATAGACAAATGAGAGGGACATATTTACAAAGCGACTGAAGTCACTTCAGACATGCACGTCAACTTATCCAGTATTAATGAGAGGGACGCATCTACAAGGTACCAGAAACATTTTCAAGAAAATTTGTCTAGTGAGAACATAAATTAATAAGTTTCCCCTGAAACTTAGATAAAAAAAAATGTGGTCTGACTCTTCCCCCTGGAATGGTGATCCATAAATCTATCAGTGTAAAGATAGTATCATAAAGGCGTTCGATAGCTTTACTGGTATAGATTTATAAATCTGGAATCAAAGAACCTTGCCAGTGTCACAAAGGCGTTCATAACAAGGTTCCAAATTAAGGGTTCAACAAAGGTTTTGTAAATATGTCAGCGAGTTGTTTGTCAGTGGGGATGAAGTGGATTTCAACATCATTTTTCATAACATGATCACGAATGAAATGATACCTGACATCAATGTGTTTCGTCTTAATACTTAATAGGAGTAGCAATGGCACTGGTATTATCACAAAAAATAGGAGTCTTTGAATACTTAATACCATAATCAAGCAACTGGTTCTTCATCTAGAGTATCTGAGCACTACAACTGGCTGCAGACACATATTCTGCTTCAGCAGTGGATAAAGAAACTGATGTTTTCTTCTTACTGGACCAGGTCACCAGTTTGCCACCAAGAAAATGACATCCACCAGTAGTGGATTTCCTGTCTATCTTATAACCTGCATGATCTGAATCTGAATAACCCATTAGATCTAAGCCTGAGCCTTTGGGATACCAAAGACCCAAACTGGGAGCACCCTTGAGGTACTTCAGAATGCGCTTTACAACCGCCATATGAGATTCTTTTGCGTTAGACTGATATCTGGCACCAAGACATGTTGCAAACATTATATCTGGTCTACTGGCAGTTAAATACATTAGTGAACCAATCATGCCTCTATAGGCAGTGGTGTTCACTGGTTTCCCATCAGGATCTGAACCTATTGTTAAAGGTGCAGAAATTGGAGTTGATTTTGAAGATGAAGAATTCATATCGAATTTTGTTAAAATATCTCTAACATATTTTCTTGATTAATAAAAATACCATCACTGGTTTGTTTAATCTGGAGCCCAAGAAAAAATATTAAATCACCCATCAAACTCATTTCATATTTTGAAGACATAATTTTCGATAATTTCTTGCACAAAGATTCATCAGTAGAACCAAAAATAATATCATCAACATAAACTTGTACCAACAGAAGATTACCTCTTTCAGAAAGAATAAATAAGGTATTGTCAATTGCACCTATTTTAAAACCGTTTTCAGATAAGTGTTTAGTTAGAGTATCATGCCAGCCTCCAAGGGGGCTTGTCGGAGGCCATACAGTGCCTTGTCCAGACCCAATATGGATGCTTTTCATCAATGAAGCCTGGAGGTTGCTTGACGTAAACTTCTTATTCTAATTCTCCATTCAAAAATGCACTCTTGACGTCCATCTGGTAGACCTTGAACTTATGATGGGCAGCAAAGGCTAAACACATTTTGATGCCTTCTAACCTTGCTACAGGAGCAAATGATTCTTCAAAGTCAAGATCTGTCTGGATGTACCCTTATGCCACTAATCTGGCTTTATTTCTTATCACGTATCCATCTTCATCAACCTTATTCCTAAAGACCCATTTGGTTCCAATTGGTTCTTTCTTGCCAACTGGAGGAGGAACCAGATACCAAACTTTGTTTCATTCGAACTGGTGAAGCTCTTCTTGCATAACTATCACCCACCTTGGGTCATTCATTGCCATGTCAATCATCTTGGGTTCAATCAGTGATAAGAAGCTGGCATATAAACATTGTTCACTGGAGGCACTTCTGGTTTGAACCCCTCTACTGGAGTCACCAATAATCGGGTTGATTGGGTGAGCTTTAGTCCACTTAGAGTATTGACCAGGATTGTTACGAACAATAATATCAGTGCAAGAATTCAATTGATTTTCTGGAATTGGATCTTTCCAGACAACATCAATATCTTTATTAGAATCTGTAAGATCACGATTTGCATCATGAAATTCTTCATTTAAAGGCATTTCTTGAATTACTGGTTCAAAATCAATTGAAGCTGATATTGGAGGAGGAGTACGAACATCTGATCCAATAACAAGTTTAGAGGGTAGTTTGAAACTTATTGATGGATAAAAAGAAGTATTACTGGGAGGTTTCTCAAATTGCACTTTTAGAAAACACGATTTCAACCCTGAATTCATATCACCAATGGTGGATTTTATGTGTGTGTGTGTTCTGTTGGAATATGATCACGTAAAATGAACGTATGTCCGAAAAGTATTTTAAGCCTACGGGGTCACACTTCAACGTAAATGTAACTATAATTAATTAATATATTAAATGTAATTTATTAATTAATTTGATCACGAAAAAACTAACGGTCGTCTGTTAACTGTTAATGGTTAACGGTATTTAACTTACGGACTTAACAGAGGAGACAATTGTGATTAAAGAAAAATTAAGAAACCCTCTAGAAGGTTCCTAGAGGGGGACGACCACAACTAAAGGGTTTTTAGAAAACCCTAAACTTGTTTTTCAAGTTAAACTTTGGCTATAAATACAAACATTTTTCTTAAGTTTTTCACACACACAATTATTAAGGTTTTCTAAAACCCTAAAATTCTCTCCTCCTCCCTCTTTCTTGGCTTCGGCCGATCCTCACAATACAAAGGGTTTCGGGTTTTGTTTGGTTCGTGTGAAAGGGTATTAACAAAGGGTTGTTTGTTTGTGATCAAGTACTAGCATACGTACGTTCCAACGTTGTGTGTGCAATCGTACAGAGGTTAATTGAAACCTTGTTCTTGTTTTAATCTCTCCAATATAAGGTACATATTCTATACTTTGGTTAATTAATAAAACTGCATAGATCTTGTCTTTCGTTGCGTGCTTTGTGATTTGTTTGATAATAGTTATATAACCCAACAGTGGTATTATGAGCCTACTATGTATGTTTTTTTATTACCAATAAATCAAAACTTGAAGGGGGTTAGGGTTCTTGATTTAAAAAATTTCGATTATATATATATATTGTTAAATTGATTTTGTAATTTAATTATATTATTTAAATATGAAAAAAGTTTTAATATATATAAATATATATGGATCGAAATTTACAGAAAATAAAAAAAAAAGTTTTTTTTTTAAGGTTCCTAATCCAAGTTTTGATTAATTACATGTTTATGTGATAAATTGTGTGTAATTATATGTTGTACTTTTATTTTAATGGTTAAAAAGAAGTAAAAATCATGAATTTTTCATGTAAATTATTCATGATTCTTACTTAGATATATTGATATGAAATCTTGATCATTAGGGTTAATTATGCTAGATAATTGTATAATTAATTGTGTGACAATGTGAATTTTTCGTATAAACTTTCTGTTTTGTGATAGTTTACTAAAAAATTCATATCTTTTAATCTGTAATGAGTTAGAGGTCGTGCTTTAAACTATATATGCTCAACACATAGGGCTAAAACTTTGTAGTTCTGGTCGAAATTTGAATCAGACCAGAAACAGGTCTAAACAGGTCATGAAGCTACTGGAATTTCCAGTGAGCAAACTATGTGATTATTTGATAATTGTTTGTGTTTTATATGTTTAAGGCTTACGCAATCAAGGTGACTTGATGTATGTGGTCCTCTTCATTGAAGGGGGAGCCGAATTAGACATGAATAAACCAAAGTGACATGTTTAGATAGCCTACCATAACTCGTTGCATGCTTAAAAGTTATAGTTTATGATTTTACATATTTATTGTGATATAAATTGTGATGTAAAATTGTTTTGAGAAAATATAAACTTGACTAAGCAATATCGAAATAGAGATTTTTTAATAAATTTGGAGTCTTACAACCTTGAGATACACCGGCTCACCCATTTGAACAAACTCTAAGAGAGGTATAATCCGGAGTGCGCTAGCCTTCTAAAAGGGCTGGCTTTTAATTGCGTTCATCGCAAACCTTTGCCCTTGCGCTTCTTTGTGCGTTCAAATGGAGCTACCGAGGTCTCTTGTGTTGTTAAGACTATACAAATGATTTTATTAAATATTATGTTTAGAAGATATGCATGAATCTTCAAAACATAACATTTTGATCACATATCAAATTGAATGACCGAATAAACTTAAGTCATTTGCCATCCAATTTGTCAAGGACACATGGGGTCGTTGTTTTACTCACTGGTACACAGTGGTAGAATGGCGATTGCATGGAGAAACCCATTCACTGGTACACAGTGGTGGTCAATTTTGCACGTTCTTAGTTGGACGACTTAAAACGAGTTAAGCGGTGAGACCTTGACCCGTGGCAAAAGATGAGACAAAACATGACTACAAAGGAACACTTGATGAATCGAGTGTCTTATGTAGGTCCCATACTTGCACTTGTAATGCAATTATTGATCGTCACTTACCTTTTGAGTGCAATCATTTCTAGCAGATCAACTGATGAAATGGTTGTATGTCAATTGGATCCTAGCCTTATTGAAATTAATTGTCTATTCTATAAACATTGGGTAATTAATTTCTTAAGGATTGATTATCGAAAATACTGATTTTTGAACTTAATCTGTTTTGTAGATGGCAATGAATCCCTCCACAAACACCAATGCTTTTCGGCAAATGTTTGAAAGAGAAAAGCTTAATGGATCGAATTTCAATGACTGGTTTCGTCAACTACGAATTGTTCTGCGAGTTGAGGAACGTATGGATGTCATTGAAAACCAATGGCCTGATGAACCAGCTGCCACTGCTACAACAGCTGAAAAAGCTGAATATAGAGTTCAGTACACTAGATTCAATGAAGTTTGTTGTTTGATGCTTGCGAGCATGTCTCCCGAGCTACAAAAACAATTCGAACTTTACACTCCATATGATATGATTAGAGAGCTGAAATCTTTATATGAGAAACAAGCAGGAATGGAACTTTTTGACAATGTCGTGGAACTCCATGATATGACACTTGAATCTGGAAAGTCGGTTAGCAGTCATGTGCTCAAGATGAAGAGCATTTTTGACAAAATCGAATCAATGGACTATGCTTATCATAAAAATGTTAAAGTTGGCATGATTCTCAAATCTCTTCCTAAGGAATTTGAGAGTTTTGTGCAAAACTAAAACATGCACTCTATGAAAAAGAGTGTTAATGAACTCCATGCTATGTTCAATGAATTTGAGAAAAAGATTCCTAAGAAGGCTAATGACTCTAATGTTCTTATGATCAAAGGGGGTCGGATCCAAAAAGCTAAAAGATCGCAACAAGATAGAGGCAAAACTGATGGCAAAGGAAAGGGCAAGCAAGTTGCAAATCCTTCCAAGCCAAATAAGACTCCTCCGACTAAGAAAGAGCATCCGGCTAAAGACCAGAGCTGTCATCATTGTAATGAAGTCGGGCACTGGAAGAGGAACTGTCCTAAGTATCTTGCTGAGTTGAACTCGAAGAAGAAGAATACTAGCAGTGCTAGTACTTTAGGTATCTTCACCATTGAATTATTTTCCTTAACTAAACGTAAATCGTGGGTTTATGACACTGGCTGTGGAACTCACATCTGTAATGAATTACAGGGGCTTAGGAAAAGGAGGAAACTAAAGCCCGGAGCTTTGCAGTTGATGTTAGGCAATGGTCTACCAGCAGCTGCTGAAGCGATTGGAGAATTTCATTTAGTTCTTCCTTCCGGTTTAATTATTGTTCTAGACAATTGTCATTATGCACCTTCTATTACTAGAGGTGTTATTTCAGTTTCTTTGTTGAAAGACAATAGATTCATTAATATTTTTAATGATATTGGTATTTCAGTTTCTAAAAATAATGTTCATAATTTTGATGCTATTGCTTTTGATGGTATTTATGAAATTGATATGCATGATTGTGTTTAAAGTAATTCAATGTATAATGTTAGCAAAAGAGCCAAGACTGACTTGGACTCTACCTATCTTTGGCACTGTCGTCTTGCACACATTGGCAAAAATCACATTGAAAGACTTCAACGTGAAGGGATCTTAAAATTGAATGATGAATCATTTGATAGATGCGAGTCATGTGTTTCTGGCAGCATGACACGAAAACCCTTTAAGCATTCGCTAGAAAGGGCTAAAGATCTTCTTGGACTCATTCATACCGATGTTTATGGCCCATTTAGACATGTGTCAAGAAAAGGAGCTAGCTACTTCATAACTTTTACGGATGATTTCAGTCGTTATGGTTATGTTTACTTGCTTAAACATAAACATTAAGTCTTTGAAACATTCAAAGAGTTTAAAAATGAAGTTGAAAATCAACTCCGTAAAACAATCAAGATTCTTCATTTAGATCGAGGTGGTGAATACTTAAGCCATGAGTTTAAGGATTATCTTAAAGCATGTAGAATTGTCCAACAACTTACTCCTCCATATACTCCTCAGCATAATGGAATGTCTGAAAGGAGAAATCGAACCTTGCTAGACATGGTGAGGTCAATGATGACCTGTACAAGTCTCCCATTTTCGTTTTGGGATTATGCTCTAGAGACTGGTGTACGCATTCTCAATATGGTTCCAACCAAGAAGGTTGACAAGACACCGTACGAATTATGGCATGGTGATGTCCCTAATTTGTCTTACTTAAGAGTCTGGGGATGTGAGGCACTTGTGAAGCGCGATACGCCTGACAAACTTGAACCCAGAACTACTAAGTGCATCTTTGTCAGATACCCTAAGGAAACAATGGGTTACGACTTCTATGATCCCGCCAAAAACACTGTTCGTGTTGCTCGATATGCTAAGTTCTTTGAAAATAAGTTAGTTCAAGAGAACAGTGGGAGGGTTGTAGAACTTGATGAGACTCAAGAGGAAGATGTGTCACCTTCTGAAGATACTAGCAATCATCAACTTGGGGGGGGGAATGTTCAAAGTGATGAACCTCAAGTCGATGATAATGAAGCAATTCCACTTCGTAGGTCCGAAAGGACTAGACGTCCTACCGAAAGACTATGTCTGATGGTAAAAGAAGACGTTGTTGGAGATCTCGATGAGCCTCCGAATTTCAAAGCTGCATTATCAAATCCGGAATCTGACAAATGGCTTGAAGCTACAAAGGTGGAAATGAAATACATGAAAGACAATCAAGTCTGGAGCTTGGTTGATCTTCCACAAAATGTTCAAACCGTTGGGTGTAAGTGGATCTTCAAGAAGAAGACGGGCATGGATGGAAATGTACACACCTATAAAGCTCGTTTCGTGGCGAAAGGTTATACTCAACGTTTCAGTGTTGACTATGATGAAACCTTTTCTCCAGTCGCGGACATTAGAGCTATTTGGATTCTCTTAGCCATAGCAGCGTACTATGACTTTGAGATATGGCAAATGGATGTTAAGATTGCCTTCTTAAATGGTTACTTGGATGAAGAAGTCTATATGGATCAACCGGAAGGTTTTATTGATCCGAAATATCCCAACAAAGTATGCAAGCTTCAAAGGTCCATTTATAGACTAAAGCAAGCATCAAGAAGTCGAAATAAATGGTTTGATGAAGAAATCGAAAAGTTTGGTTTTGTTCAAAATCCCGATGAGCCATGTGTATATCGCAAAGCTAGTGGGAGTAATGTTTCTTTCCTTGTCTTATATGTCGATGACATATTAATCATAGGAAAACACATTCCAATGTTGTAAGATGTTAAATCCTATCTTAGAAAGTGTTTTGCCATGAAAGATTTAGGAGAAGCAGCATTCATTCTTGGAATAAAGATCTACCATGATAGATCAAGGCGATTAATTGGATTAAGTCAAAGTGCTTATATTGATAAGATCTTGAAGCGATTCAAGATGGAGAACTCTAAGCGTGGGTCTATACCTATGCAAGAAGGACTTAGTTTATCTGTCAAACAAGGTGCTACTACGCCTAGTAAGGTGGAGTGTATGAGTAGAATTCCTTATGCTTCGGCTGTAGGATCTATTATGTATGCGGTTAGATGCACTAGACCCGATGTGACGTTCGCGCAAAACATCGTTAGCCGATATCAACAGAATCCTGGTGAAAGTCATTGGATTGCTGTTAAAAATATTCGGAAGTACCTACGAGCTACTAAAGATATATTTTTGGTGTATGGAGGAAATCAAGACTTAGAGCTTAAAGTGACCGGATACTGTGATGCTGGATTTCAAACTGATAAAGATGACACGAAGTCTCAATCAGGATTCGTCTTCGTTCTAAACGGAGGAGCTGTGGACTGGAAAAGCAAGAAGCATATCACAGTCGCCATGTCTGCAACAGAGTCTGAGTACATTGCCGCCTCAGAAGCCGCAATGGAAGCAGTCTGGATAAGGAAGTTCATTAGCGGGCTTGACGTGATCCCCTCAAGTGAATTACCCACTGATTTGTACTGTGATAATACCGGTGCATTAATCATTGCCAACGAACCCGGAGTTCAGAAAGGTGCCAGACATTATGCTAGAAGATATCACTATGTTCGTGAGCAGATCGAACTAGGTGAAATCAAATTACTCAAAGTTCACACAGATTTTAACTTAGCTGATCCTTTCACAAAAGCTTTGTCTAGGCCCAAGCTTGAAAGGCATGCCGAGGGCATAGGACTTAAATTAGCTAGTTATTTCATGTAAATCTGTTGTTTCAGTATTTGGATAAGGGATGTTGAACAAGTTATATTTTCCATAATGAAATAAAGTACTTGATATGTTTGATTTCATTCAATATTAAATTGTGTCCTATATTTGCATGTTTAATCCTTGAATATTTTAATATTTTATATATTATTAAATATTCTAAATTGTCCATTGTCGATTAATTATATGGGAATGTAATTAAACTAAGACAAATGTGAGTGATTGGTTATATTCTTGGAATATGTAATGGATGGTTCCCACCAAACTCATATGGTATTCATAGCGGATGCATATCGGACTACTCCACTAATGAATTATCACTTTATGGATCGTCGTCATTAAGTGAAATTTGTAAATGGTTACTTTTATTGATCCTTTGACTTGAGATACAAGTAGGTCAGCATGTATTAATCGCACTTACTAGATATAGTCCTAACTCACCTGAATAAGGGGGTACATAAAGGGCTATTTTCAGAAAGCGTCTTGAAGTATGATGACTGATACGTGTAGTCAATATAGGATTTATTCCTTCAATTTAAAATTGAAGCATGATACCGTTTGGCGCCCTCATTAGGAGTAACTAAAGATGATTGCATGGCCATGCCCAAATAAATCCAGATGGTTCTCGAATATATTTGGTAATCATTAATTAGTTATAGAATGAGAAACATAATCGTTAAATTATGAAATGACCTCGATCCATATTCATATTTAACAAAGGTATCTGAACAAAGGGATAATAAATGACTTAACCGTTTAAAACTATTCTTAAATGTTTTCGGGAGCATTGGCGTGTTGCTAAACGCTAACCAATTTATTACCTTCATTCATTACGAGCTCAAGTAGGAGCTGTTGGAATATGATCACGTAAAATGAACGTATGTCCGAAAAGTATTTAAGCCTACGGAGTCACACCTCAACATGAATGTAACTATAATTAATTAATATATTAAATGTAATTTATTAATTAATTTGATCACGAAAAAACTAACGGTCGTCTGTTAAATGTTAATGGTTAACGGTATTTAACTGACGGACTTAACGGAGGAGACAATTGTGATTAAAGAAAAATTAAGAAACCCTCTAGAAGGTTCCTAGAGGGGGACGGCCACAACTAAAGGGTTTTTAGGAAACCCTAAACTTGTTTTTCAAGTTAAACTTTGGCTATAAATACAAACCCTTTTCTTAAGTTTTTCACACACACAATTATTATGGTTTTCTAAAACCCTAAAATTCTCTCCTCCTCCCTCTTTCTTGGCTTCGGCCGATCCTCATAATACAAAGGGTTTCGGGTTTTGTTTGGTTCGTGTGAAAGGGTATTAACAAAGGGTTGTTTGTTCGTGATCAAGTACTAGCATACGTACGTTCCAACGTTGTGTGTGCAATCGTAGAGAGGTTAATTTAAACCTTGTTCTTGTTTTAATCCTCCAATATAAGGTACATATTCTATACTTTGGTTAATTAAAAAAACTGCATAGATCTTGTCTTCCGTTGCGTGCTTTGTGATTTGTTAGATAATAGTTATATAACCCCACATGTTCTTGGTGTGGGAGTGTACGTTTTGAGAGAGAAAGTGGATGATTGGTATTAATGTGTGTGTGTAAAGGTTACAGGAATGAATGATTGTTGTTCAAGCTTGTTAATGATATATAAGGTATGAGGGTATTTATAGTTTACCCATATACGTATTCTAATTATCACATCTAGTCCCACAACTTTAGTTATCATTAAACTATGACTTAACAACAAGTAAGTCCACTAACTTAAAATACAATTTATCACTAATTTTGAATTTCTAACATTCTCCCCCTTAGTGATATATTGTAATGAATGAAGTACGTGTTATCTTGTCTTATAGGATAGAATTTGATGAGCCCGGTGGTGAAGACAATTGGTTTGTTGAAACAAGTCTTTGATGAACTTGATTCAGTCTTGGTCTTGGACTTCTTGAAGTTAAATCATGAGGCGATTCTCAATGTTCTTTTTGAACAGAGAATAAAGAGTGTGTGTGTGTGTGTCTTGAATCTTTGAAAATTGTTGAATCATGAATCAGAGTTGTCTTTTGAAATGCGGAAGGTATAAACTCGGCTTTGATTCTTCAATCTTCGATTCTTGAGCGAAATTCTACTTCTTGAAATGAAGTATCATGAACTTGTACTCTCCCGCTTGATGTATGCATTGGAACTTGTTGGAAGAGGATAATGAAGTCAAACAAGTCTTTATGTTTTCTTGAAAAAAAATATTATTGTATGACTTGAAGATCTTGAATGTAGTATGTTGATGAAGACTCTTTTGAAGGTTTACTTCTTTGACTTGAATCTTCTAACCAATCTTTAAACTTTTTGTAGCTTTGATCTTTGTCACATTGACTTGAACACTTTGGAGAGTAAGCATTTGAATGAAGTTTGGATAAGTCTCTTATGTAGTAATCATGCCCCCCCCTCAATTCATGAGTATGAATATCCTTTCATCTTTAATCTCATTCTTATCTTTGTAATTAAATCAGTCCTTCTTTTTCAAGTCAAGATGTCAATCGACTAAGATTTAGTAAAATTTTTTAGTTCAATTGACTATCATGAATAACTTTTGCTAGAAGGCTCCGTTCTGGGCGTGAGACCAGTCAAAACATCCAAACACAAACTTTTCTCCTTGCTATCCTTATCAATCATTCTTATTTCTTCCCCAATTAATCATAATATTTTCACCCCCTCATAATGACAAAGTTGGAAACCAATGTCATTATGCAAACATTGATTGATAAAATGTCAAAAAGAAATAACATGAACTAAACTAGATTTTGTGCACATGGAGAACTGTCGACCACCAAAATATCAACCCAAACCATTAGCCCAACCCAAAGAATCCTAATGATGACTAAAATGTAAGGTTGAAGTTGTTGGTACAAACGTTATAGTATGGTGTTGGTGTTTTTCGTGTTTGTGAGATGAGAAATGAAACCGGATAAGAATGATCCGTTATCATGTTCAATAATCAAAAGGATTAATGAAATGACCGATAGAAATGTATAACATTTGTCGGATTTCCTATGTATCATTGAGACATGCACAAAGCAATATTCTAACATAGTTCGGTCTGCGGCTTTTCAATCACGAGATTGCTTCAAAGATTATAAATCATGGTTAGTACAGCCGAAGCGCTCGATAACCACAATCTATTATCCTTAAAGACTTTTTAGGTAATATCCGAGGTCACAGTTAGACTTCTGGTTAACTCAATATCCACATAAACGTAATTATGAGATCTACGTTCAACGTTGGAAAAGATGTTAGCATTGGTAGGATTTCCATTTGATCATCGTGGAATACCAATTAAGATATCACTACAAATGTTCCAGCTATATCACAAAGATAAGCAATGATATCACAAAGATATGACTTGAATGTGTCCTAAAGAAATGAATAATGATCAAATTAATGACCAAGCAAAATAGCTCTAGACACAACGTGATCAGATGAAGTCGGGGACTGGAGCAGAATGTCGCCCTTGTTCAATATCAACATCTTCCAAATGAAGAGTCAATAGAAATGTGAAAATCTCTGTGGGAATTGAAACAAGTATTTGTTAAGAAACACTTGAGTGGTTAGGTAAGGATGTGCATCGCTTCACTGGGTCCATGAAGACTTTTTCAATATCAAGATATCAACAAATGACATCCGATAGAAATGTGTTTTACCCGTGGATTTGAGAATTTAGGGAAGGGTATCATTTATTTTAACCCTTTTCTCACAACATATCACCTTAACCTCTTCCTTTTCGACTTTACTCCCTCCATCCTATTTGCACGAAACCATCATCACTCAAAATACCCTTACAATCTAATGAAAGAAGTGAATACTCCGGGGTTAGAACTCATCGGCGATGATGAAGTTCATGGAGTGAATGAATCGCTAATGTGCAAACTAATCACCGAACTTCAATTGATTGAAAATCATCAAACATGTGTATGAAAAGGTTTAAAACACATTTGAAGTTTTGAAAGTTTTGAAATCACAAACTCCCCCTTAACCTATGCAAGAATAGATCAAAATGTTTTCCATAGAAAGGTAGAGCAAAAATTAATTTTTGTGAAATCAAAAAGAGTAAAATCTTTGTTGTGATATTTCTAGAAAAAATTTAAGATTCTAATGTGAACAAGAATTTTTAATTAAGAATCACAAGGTTTTGCTTCAACAAGAATGTTAATAATAAGAATGCTAGGGAGTACACAAAGGCGTTCGATCCGTCGCATCTTACATTAACAAGTTGGATGCAATAAAACATTTAAGCAAACTTGATTTGAAAGCAATGAACTGCTAGTACACATACATCTTGATATAAGATCACTTGGAAGTACACAAAGGCGTTCGATTCCTTGTTTTCTTATATCAATCTATATGTATAACAACTGAATCTTAAAATGTATAAACATTTCAAAATAAATAAAGCATTAAAGAATGGGTTACATACAAAGTATATGTAAGCCTCTTTCAATAAATAAAACAATGAAGAACGGGTTATACACAGAGTATGTATAAGCCACTGTAAAATAAATAAAACATTTAGGAACGGGTTACATACAGAGTATATGTAAGCCTCTTTGAGATAAATAAAACTATGAAGCCCGGGTTACATACATAGTATATGTAAGCCACTGTAAAATAAATAAAACATTTAGGAACGGGTTACATACAGAATATATGTAAGCCTCTTTGAGATAAATAAAACTATGAAGCCCGGGTTACATACATAGTATATGTAAGCCACTTTGAAAAAAAATCTTTTTGTTTGTTTTCAAGGTTTTCTATTTTTGTATTTGATTTTATCTTTTCAAATTTTGTATTTTGTTTTTCTAGAATGTTCAAGAACAAAATTATTTAAGGTTCAAGATTTAACATGCCAAGCTTGGAGATAAGAAAGTTAAACCTCTTTTCATCCAATGGTTTGGTGAACAAATCTGCAAGTGATAGTCAGTTCCCACAAAGTAGAGCTCGATGTCACCTTTCTCAGTATGATCTTTGAGAAAATGATATCTAACATCAATATGTTTTGATCGAGAGTGGTTTACTGAGTTGACTGCAATAGCAATGGCACTCTGAGAGTCACAATAGATAGGGATATGATCATATTTCAGACCATAATCAGTTAGTTGCGTCTTCATCCATAACACTTGAGCACAACAACTAGCCGCAGCCACATATTCAGCTTCAGCCGTTGATAGTGACATACAATTCTGTTTCTTGGAAGACCAACTCACAAATTTATCACCTAAAAATTGTAAAGTACGGAAAGTGCTCTTGCAATCAAGCTTACAACCTGCATGATCTGCATCTGAATAAGCAGTTAGATTGAATCTAGTAACCCTAGGATACCAGAGACCTAAATTGGGTGTACCCTTCAATTAACGAAATATTCGTTTCACAGCTTGATAATGTAAATCTGTTGGAGCAGCTTGATTCCTAGCACACATACATGTTGCAAACATTATATCTGGGCGAGATGCTGTTAGATACAACAACGAACCAATCATACTTCGATATCTCTTTTGGTCAAATGGTTTCCCATTTTTATCAGCATTTATGTTTGTTCGAGGAGCCATTGGGGTAGAAATTGAAGAACATGAAGTCATATCAAACTTTTTCAACAAGTCATTTATGCATTTACCTTGTGATATAAAAATACCATTTGGTAATTATTTGATTTGATGACCCAAAAAGTAGTTCATTTCCCCAATCATACTCATTTCACAATGATTAACCATAAGAGATGAAAAGTTTTGACAAAATGGTTGACTGGTTGACCCAAAGATAATGCCATCAACATATATTTGGACTAGAAGAACATGTTTACCTTATTTGCGAATGAACAGGGTAGGGTAAATTGTGCCTTTGGTAAAGCCACCTCTTAGCAAGAAAGTAGTTAAGCCACCTCTTGACTAACCTGTAGACATGGTTTGGCCTTTTAGGATCAACAAAACCTTCTGGTTGTTCAACGTGAACTTCTTTTCTGAGGTCACCATTCAAGAAATCAGTCTTCACATCCATTTGAAACACAGTAAAGTTTCGAAATGCGGCAGATGCTAAGAAAATTCGAATGGCCTCCATTCTTGCAACTGGAGCAAAGTTTCGTCGAAGTCAACACCTGGTTGTTGGCAATAACCCTTTGCAACAAGTCAAGCTTTATTCCTCACTACCACTCCATTCTCATCCTTTTTGTTCTTGAAAATCCACTTTTTTCCGATTAGATCATCTCTTCTCGGATTTGGAACTAATCTCCATACTTTCAGTCTTTCAAACTGTGCGAGTTCTTCTTGCATAGCCTTAACCCACTCTGGATCTCGAACAACTTTAGAGAAAGTTTTGGATTCGATGTTGCTGAGAGAAAGTGCAACAAGACACTCGTTTACTAAAGTACGAGTAGTTACTCCGGCTTGTGGATCTCCAATTATTTGATCAGTAGGATGATCTTTCAGCATACGTGACCATTTGCGATCATGAGGAAGAGGATCTTGTAGTTGAATATCAACATCATCATCATTAAAACCTGAGTTTTGTTGAGAGATGGAATCATAGCTTGGTAGAACTACTTCCTCATAGGATGGATGATCAAAGTCAAGTGGCACATACACATTTGGAGTGTTCAATGGATTTGTTGTCTGAGTAAAGCGAGTGGGTTATTCTTGAACATTCACTTGAGAAGAATTATCAGGAGAGGATGGTGAAGAAGAATCATCAGAAGAGGATGAAGAACTACTATTAGAAGATGAAGCATCTTGCTTAGAAGAACTTGATGATGATTCATGATTGTTGTCAGGAACAAAATCATTGGTCTGAATTGGGTCATTGTTTGGAATTTGTTCAACGATGACTTGAGGTTCTTTATCATGAATCGGTTTGGAATTGTAGAATTCTTCAAAAAGAATATCTAATTCATCACTTGTTGGAGTTGGAAACTTCTTGAATTTAGATGCTAAAGTAGAAGTCCTTGTAGGAGTACTTGAAGTACTTGGATCATTACTTGTTGGAAGCAAACTTTCTTGCTCAAAGATCATGCCTGACATCTCATCAAACCAAACATTCATCGTTTCTTGAATTGTATTTGTTCGGCGATTGTAGATTCGGTAGGCAATTGATGTCTTGGAATAACCAACAAGGTAACCTTCATCACCTTTTTTCTCGAATTTTCCAAGGGTCTCCCAATCATTCAAAGTGTAACAAACACACCCAAATATGTGAAAATAGTTGATGTTGGGTTTTCGTTTGTTAACAACCTCACAAGGAGTCTTTTCGAAACGCTGATTGATGATAGACCGATTCTGAGTGTCACAAGCAGTGTCAACAGCTTCAGCCCACATATTAGATGGCAACTTGGAATAAGCAAGCATTTCCTTGCTGCTTCCACTAGAGTTCGATTTCTCCTTTCAACGACACCGTTTGTTGTGGGGTACGAACCGCTGAAAATTGGTGAGTAAGGCCTTTGGTTTTACAAAACTCATCAAAGACGACATTCTTGAACTCAATTCCGTTATCCGAACGGATGTAACGAACTGGAAGTTGAAGATTTACTTGAGTAGAAGTGATGAAATCGATTCAAATCTGAGTTATTTCATCTTTTGATGCAAGGAATTTGACCCAAGTATATCTTGAAAAATCATCAACAATAACCAAGATGTATTTCTTCCCATTTCGGCTTTGTACCTTCATTGGTCCACAAAGATCCATGTGAAGCAAATGAAGAGGTGCTAATGAGTTTGGAGATTTCTTCGGTTTATGAGAAGTTCGCTTAATCTTCCCAACAGCACAAGAAGGACAAACATTCTCAATTTCATACTTATAGTCCGGCAAGCCTTCAACAAGATGCTTGTTGACCAAAGTATTGATGGTGTGAAAATTTAGATGAGAAAGCCTTCTATGCCATAACCAAGAATTCTTTGACGTAGCTTCTGAATTGAGACAAATATTATCGGTTGGTTGGTTATCATCGAGATTGACGGTAAAAAGATTATCATCGCGGTCACCACAAAAATTTCAATTCCATCTAGAGTTAGAACTTTGCAAAGAGATTATCGAAAAAGAACTTGAAGATTGTTGTCATAGAATTGTCCAACACTGAACAAGTTTTGACTTAACCCTTCAACATAGTGAACTTTGTTGATGACAATTCCATTGCGTTCAATGTCTCCATAACCTAAGATAGGAGCGAAATTGTTGATTCCAAATCGAACTGTTCCCATGAATCGTTCGATAAAGTTCTTGAGCAAAGCATTATTTCCAGTCATGTGTTTTGAACACCCGGAATACAGTATCCAAACATAGATGGTTATTTCCTGCAATCAAAGAAATTTAACCGACTTTAGGTACCCACTTGAAGACGGGTCCTTGGTGGTTAGTTAACACAGGCAGGGTATATAACTTAGGAACTGCATTCAAACAGGCTTTAGAATCAACATACGCATTAACAAGCACATCATCAATAAGCACATTTGGATAAAAGGTACGAACATTCACACATGAATTAAAAGTAACATGTCTACAAGCATTCAAATCAACCACACGAGAACAAGAATTGAAATTGTTTACAACCACACAAGGCCTTGCCTTGACACCATTAACATTGTCTAACAAAGATGAATTGTTTGAATTAATAGGAACACTCTTCTTCCTATTACCAACCTTTCTCCTTCGCCTTTTCTTCTTTTTCTCAACATCAGTGAACTTAGGTACTAATGACTTAGCTACCCATTTAGTATCACTATTTATGCTCTTTCCACCTGTTGAATTGACACTAAGAAGATTAGAACGAGGGGTTTTAAACACTTTCATCCTTTTAGAATCTTTTGGAGGTGAGGAAACTTCTTGTTTCTTTGGTTTATCATGTGAAAACCATCCATATCTATCCCTATATCTAGTTGTACCCTTGGATGTATCCTTAGTTAGCAAAACTGAGCTAGATTTAGACACCTTAGGTAGAGAACTAGATCGAGAGTTAGACGAAGAAACATTAGGATAGTCTTTTGGAAGTTTCACTTTGGTGTACTTTAATCTGAGAGTGGTCTCAGCTTGTTCCTTTTTGACATGTTTAATCGGGGTAGGAGTCTTTGGTTCTATCTTAACTGTTTTTGGTTCAGTCTTGAAGAGTTTGGTCTTAACTCGTTCCTTTGAATAATATGAAGTTGGAGCTTTGGACAATGGATTTTGAGATTCCTCTTTTCTTTCAACTTTGATTTTGGTAGATTCAATCTTTTTCTCAGTTTCTGAATAAAAAACATATTCCCTCTCCATGAATTTATCAAAATCATCTTTTGTGAAGAATTTCACTGGAGATTTATCAGTTTCAAAATCTTTTGCAATTTTTGAAGAATCAGGAATTTTGGAGTCCAACTTCACATCATGGGTAGTCTCGGAAATTAGGTCAACTTGAACTGACACATCTTTGGTCTCACAAGAAAATTGAGTAGAAGTATCAACACCTATACTAGCACTAAGCTTAGGGTGAACAACTAACTCATCAATAGTATCGTATGTGAAAAGCCTATAGAAGTACCATATCAAAACTAAACTATGCGCAAGTTCCTTCATAAGATAAATCAGATTGCACATAATCATTTTGACAAGTACACTCAAGAGAATCAGTCAAGGTCTGAGTGGAGGTATCGGTAGATGAATCACAAGTAGTCTAGGTAGAATGGTCTACTAAAGAATTTAGGTCTGTTTTTATCCTCTGAATTCGAATTTAGGTCTGAGTGGAGGTATCGGTAGATAAATCACAAGTAGAAACATTCATACAAACTTTCTTAGTATCAACAACAAAATTTTTATCCTCTGAATTCGGATTTTGAGACTTTATGTGATTAACAACTTTTTGTTGAGATTCCACCTTTTGTTGTAAACCTTCTATTTGTTTTTCCAAAAGTGTGGTTGGAACATACATTTTACTTGGTTTAGGTGGAGTACTGACAGATTCTTGGTTTTGAAAATTTGATGCAATTTCTTCCAATTTGAAAATTGAAGATTCTTTAGTTTTGTACGAATCATTTATTGCATTATAATCAATCAAAAACTCATGTTTTGGTATTCTCTCAACTACATCAGTCTCAAATTCGTCATTCAATGAACGAATAAATTGTTGTACCATACCAAGTCGAAGAAATTTTTCATCATACAAAGGTTAAATTTCCTCGTTGGCTTTTTGTAATGGAGTGATATTACAAATCCCAACCTGAGAAGAAGATCCATTTTGTCAATTTTTGACTTGTTGAAATAGGCAAAGAAATCCAAGAGAGGGTTTTGTTCAACTTTATATAACTTTTCTTGATAGAAAAGTATATTCTTTTTAAATTCCTCAACTTGTTTTTTAAGATTCTCAATCTCAATGTCTTTTAGAAAACAAGTATGATTTAAGTCGGAAATCTTTCTTTCGAGTTCAACATTGTTTGGTTTAGCTTCTTGGAGCTTTTTGTTAAGAATATCAACATCCATTTGTCTAGCATTTGCCCGAAGCCACTCATTGGTGTTTTGAGTTTCAAGATCTTGATTGGCTTTTTCAAGATGATGAATGGTCTTTTCAAGATTGTGACATTTTTGTAATAACTTAGAATCAGGAGTGGCAGTTAACTCACACTCTTTAACCAACACTTTGTCTTTATATATTTGAAAGTCTTGTTTAATAGCATCATGTTCAAATTAAAAAGTAATTTCGAATGTTCTTCAAGAAGATTTGAAAATTTACTTTTAGAAAATGAAACACTATTTTGCAACTTTTTGTTTTTGTTGGCTAAAGATTTGATTTGAGTTATCAAGTTTGACAAAGCTAATCTACATGACTCTTTATCCTTAATTGATGAAAAAGTAGAGTCGAGATTTACCTCATCAGCTGGGTGTTCATCATTAGTGCTTTCAACTTCAAAAACTTTGTCCTTGGCCAACCTCGCCATAAAGCAAACATTAGCATAGAGATCTTCATCCTCATCATCAGAGAGTAATAGCCATTTGTCATCTTCAGCGAGCAATGCATGTCCTGCTTCAACTTGTTTGGCTAACAACATCTTCTCCTTGTAATACTCATAGTTCCGCTTTTGAGGTTGCTTGCAATCAACAACAAAATGTCCAGGAACACCACAGTTGTAGCACTTTTTGTCTGATGCCTTACCCTTCTCAACAACTTGTTTCTCATTAGCTTCCTTCTTCTTACCATGCTTTGATCCACTTGCTTCACCTTGCCCATAACTCTTAGGATGATAGTGATCTTTCTTGGGAAATGCACTTGTAGAAGAAGCGCGGAGATTGTTGTTTGTTGGCCTTGCTTTGTAAAATTTTCTTTTGAAATGTTTTGTTACCGCGGCAAGAGCTTGATATAGTTCATCTGAAACACCATCTCTTGTAGCCAGCAAATCATCTCCCTCCTCATCAGATAAAGAAACAACTACCATTTGCCTCTTAAGAGCTTCAAAAACCTTCTTTTCAACAATCAATTCCAAAGGATCAAAGATACAACTTCTGGCATTTTGCTTGATGAAGCTTTGTTTAGAACTTGGTGTTCATTGAGTTTGAAAGATTCATGAAGATTATGAATGGTGAACTTGGTCAGATTTTGATGTTGCTTAATCTGTGTTCCAAAATCTTCCCATTCTTGACCAAGAGCTTTGATGAATTTGATGTTTAACTCAATCTTTGATTTCTTGACATTATTCTTCCTAAGTTCATTTATGACATTGCAGAACCTACAGTAGACAGCCTCTAGAGATTCATTTGGCAATTTGCTGAAGTTGTCAAACTCAGTCAACACATTTGTTAATCTTATTGTTGAAGTCACGTCAGATCCTTCCATTTGTCTTGCCACCTCATCCCATATCTCCTTGGCTGTATCATAAGAATCAACAGAGCCATAGATTTCATCTGGTAGTGCTTTGTATAAGCATGACCTAGCTCTGTTATCTGCAGTTGTTCGATCTTTTTGTTCAGCATTCAAAAGATCAAGAGTGAGTATTGCACCGGTAGTGGAATGGCGATGTACTGCAAGTCCTTTAAGAATGGAATCTTTAAGCAGGTCACCATTTGGTTGACATTCCACATAGTCCATAAATCTTTTCTTCCATAGTCCCTAGGAACCACGGTAGAGAACTGGAGGTCTTGTATCTGAACCCATTGCCAATGCTTCACGAGAAGCCATTTAAAAATGATTTGATTTGAAACTTGAATTGAATTAAGAGTTGAGAAAATCAGGAAGTGAAACGATCTTGATGAAGATCGTCCTAGATGAAGATCGTCCTGGATGGAGATCGTCTTAGAATGAAGGTAAAAAAAATGAGACGATTTTTGAAAATGATCGTTTTGGAGAATTTAGTGGAATTTAACTAAGTATGAAATGAAATTGAAATTGAGGTTTGTTTTTGGATTTTTGAGAAATGAAAAATGAAATGAATTAAAGAAAATTGATTTATAATTTTGAGAAATGAAAAGTGAAATGATCTTAAACAGGATCGTTTTGGAAATCTGAAAGATGAGACGATCTGGAGAGAAATCGTCCTAGGGTTTTGAGATTTTGAAATTTTCTAAGTATTTTGAAGATAATCGGACAGAGTTTTAGTATGAATTGGAAGAAATGAAATTGAGCAAAACCAATCTAGAAGATCAATTACCCAAGAAGTGTATGATTCTCAATCACAACAACTTCAAATGTTCAACCAAAACACACCAATTAGCCAAGAAAAACTAAGACGATCTTGTTCAGGATCATCCTAGGTTCAGGAAATGAGACGATCTTGATGAAGATCGTCCTAGTATTCTGTCCCAAAACTTTTCAAAGGTAAAATACTTTCAAGTATTTGAATTGAGCAAACCAATCCTTTCGGATTAATTAGCCACAAACAAATATTTCTCAACACACAACACTTGTCAGAACGATCTTGTGGAGATCGTCCTACAAGCCACTAATCACAAGATTGAAAAATGAAGGTTCAAAAGCAGAGACGATCTTGTGAAGATCGTCCTAGACAAGATCGTCCTAATGTCATCTTCTTCATCAACACATCAGTTTTCAACACAAACTCCATTAACGACTTAAAAAGCTTCAATAACTTTTGATTCACTAGGAGTTAGAACTTGAAATCACTTGCAAACTGATCGTTTTCACCTCATCTACAAATCTACGAACAAAATTCAACACAAAACACAACAGATTCGAAACCCAAATTTTGCGCCAAAATCCAAAATTCAAACTCGAGATTTAGATCGAATTAGAGCTTGAAACTTGATAGGATTATGTATTAAACTATCACGAATCTATTGGTGAACAAAAAACTATGATTTTATGTGATTTGATAGGCGAAAAATGAATAAAAATGGACGTGAATAAAAACGGTTTTGATTTTTGATGAATCTGTGATTGAATTCAGTAATGGATCGATATCAGAATGATGTTTTGCTCTGATACCACATGTAGAAAACACGATTTCAACCCTGAATTCATATCACCAATGGTGGATTTTATGTGTATGTGTTCTTGGTGTGGGAGTGTGTGTTTTGAGAGAGAAAGTGGTTGATTGGAATTAATGTGTGTGTAAAGGTTACAGGAATAAATGATTGTTGTTCAAGCTTGTTAATGATATCTAAGGTATGAGGGTATCTATAGTCTATCCCTATACATATTCTAATTATCACATCTAGTCCCTCAACCTTAATTATCATTAAACTATGACTTAACAACAAGTAAGTCCACTAACTTAAATTACAATTTATCACTATTTTTGGATTTTTAACAGCACTGGTTCCAAGTCAGGATGACTAGAAACATCTTCAGATGAATCTTTGAGAGGATCAGATTCACCAAAAGATAATTGGATTTTCCGGGGGAGAATTAAGGGTTGGCTTTTTATTGATTGCTTCATTGGATTCATCAAATGTGACATGTATTGACTCTTGAACCTTTTTTAGTCTCTTATTGTAAACTCTGAAGGCTTTGTGAATGGCTGAATATCTTAAGAAATATCCCTTATCAGCTTTGGCCTCAAATTTGCCTAATTGACTAGAGTCGTTTAGGATGTATACTGGACATCCAAAAACATGAAAATAACCAATATTTGGTTTTCTATGTCTTAATATTTCATAGGATGTCTTCTTGTGTCACTTCACATACACTGAACGATTCTAGGTGTGACAAGCAATTGCAATTGCTTCAGCCCAGTACATTTTAGGAAGACCAGATTCAGCAAACATACTTCTGGCAGCTTCTATCAGTGTTCTATTCTTTCTTTCTACAACTCCATTCTGCTCTGGAGTGCATGCTGATGCTAAGTACTGAGAGATGCCAGTGTCAGTACAGACTTTCTCCAGAGTTGCATTCTGAAATTCTGTTCCATTATCACTTCTTAACTGACACACTTTTCTCTTATATTTGTGTTAGTTCGAAAATCGACCAAGTATAATTTGTTCAGAAATATTGAAGTTCAGAGAAGATACTTGTACAGAAATTCTGAGAGATCCCTCAGAAATAGTTCTCTGAAGCTTTACCTCAAATCAAGATCAATACATCTTAAAACGTTCATTTTGAAGTCAAAGACTGAAGACTGAAGAAGGAAAACTTCTGAGAAGTAGAGCTCTAAGAAGATTCCATCTGATTGAAGATCTGAAGGCTCTCAGTGAAAAAGTATTTACAACACTTTTTCACTGATTACGAGGAAGTCTTTTTGCAGCCTTTAACTACCTTTACCCGGTTAATAACTTTATACCTGGTATTGTGATAGTTTTAGCAAAAGGTTGGGAATAAAGTATGTCAAGTCACATCAAAGAAACTTACATACATTACCTTAAACAAACATGTTATGGATTTGTCCCACAAATCCATAAATGCACCCAACCATATTTGTACGGCATTTGCCATGTCATCAAGACATGTTTGCCTATAAATATAAGACTTCTCACACTTGCAAAAATGCTTGAAACTTTGGCATTGCAACGTGTGATATATACTCTAAGTATTCTTACTAGTATTTCCTTGTTGTTTAGATGCTTTCACAAGTGTGATTATCTTTGTTCCGCAACAACCTTTGTATTTTGTTTATAAGAATAAATAAAATACTTTGAAAAATACATCTCGACTCTTTGCCATAATACTTTGTTGTATATTGTATTTGTATAGTTTCAAACATTTGTTCTTTATTGTTCATATCCATTATCTAGATTGTAATTCTAAACCAGTCTTCATCTAGATTAGAATTAGTTGCCAATTGGGTTACTTTATATAATTGTTATCATTGTCATATATTTGTTATATCTTGTATTCGATTAATATCTTGTGTAGGTGGACTCACATTTGGTATCAGAGCCTCCCAGGTTAAATCATTAAGTTGTTATACCTGTTTTAATCCTACAAGATGTCTGGAACAGAACAACCAAACCCAAATGGTAACCCTAATGTTAATCTCAATGTTACTTCACCACCATCACAACCCAGTGTCCATGTACATTTTCCAAATAATCCTGTTCCTAAATTCAATGGGGATATTGACTCTTTTATTACATGGAAGGCTTGCATGCTCAAGTATATTGCTGGGGTTGAGAGACACTTGACCTCTATTCTCTTAGAAGGACCTTGTGTACCCATGAATGCCTCAACTGTTATTTTTAACCGAGATAGGACCCCTAGAATGACACCCAAAGGGAAAGATCACTGGTCAAAAGAAGACCATAGATTGGCTGACCTTGACTCAAAACTTCAAAATATGATTCTCTTTGCTGTCCCAGAAAGTCTAAAACCCACTCTTGTTTTACTTGACGATTCTAAATTGATGGGGAAGAGTTAATGACTCAGTTTGAAGGTACTAAGGAAACTGTTCTCACAAGAAAAGTTGCTTTGAGCAAAAAATATGAAGCCTTATTTGCATTACCAAATGAAACTTTGACTCAAACACATATTAGATTTACAAACTTGGTTAATCAATTGAAAGCTTTGGGTGTTGATAAAGATAAAGAAACTTTGTTGGAAAAATTTTGTGATATACTACCTTCTAAATGGGAAAATCTGATCATGGTTTTAAGACAAGGAAAAACCCTTCACAGCCACACTCTTGCCTCGTTATATGGTGCTTTTAGATATACTTGGGAGAATAAAGTTGAGAGAGCTGTGGCTGAGCAAGATGCTAAGAATTATGTTTCTACCAGTTCTGCCCTGGTTCATTATTCTGAACCTAATGACTCTGCCCTACTATCTTCTGAGAGTGATCATTCTGACTCTGTGAAGAAGATGGTAGCTGAATTGATGAAAGTTGGTATTTCTGAATATGCATCACATGAATGTGATGAGGATGATGATGATGATCTTGTTGCAATGATTGCCAAAACCTTTAATCGTTTCAAATTTAAATAAAAAAGAAATGGCAAATAATTTTCTTCAAATAACTCTCTTGATAAGTCCAATTTAGAATTCTTTAAATGTGGAAACAAAAGATATTTTATGAAGGAATGCAGATCACCACAACCCTCTTCATCACAAACTGCCCCTAACCATTCTATCTTTCAGAAAAATGATGATGGGTATAAAGCTAAATACAAGAAGCTTAAAGCCCACATCTCAATGATGGCACAAGAAGAATTCAACAAAAATAGCTGCATGGTTGCAGATTCTGAGAAATGGGAGGATTCTGACATGTCTTCTGATGATGAAGAAGAAGTGAGGGACATGTGTTTCATGGATCGTGATGATCAAGGTCATGTTGTCAAGTCTGATGTGGAATCTGGTCGTTGGGTGGATATCATTATGAAAAAGGTTAGTGCTTTTGGTTTTGAAAAAGATGAGGAACAAAAATTGGACCTTCTAGTTCTCATTGACGCCAATATTTCTTATGTTGAAACTGTGCGTTCATAGAGCAATAAAATGTTTGAAATAAATTCTTCTGAACTGAATGCCAGTCAGGCTAGGCTGAAAGAACTAAAAAATGTTCAATTGGCTTTGAAAAGTTACCAATCTTTGGTTTCCAAAATTGAACTTGAAAAGGAAGAATTAAGGATTATTTTAGAAAAAGAACAAAAAATAATCAAATCCTGGATGAAATCACCTTTCTTGAAGCTGCCATAAAGAAAACTTTTGAAAATCAAAGAATTGCATATGGCACTGGTGATCTTCATCTTGCATCTATAATAATTGATTTGGATGCACTTCCAAAAGAAATGAGACCAGAGATAATCTTTAAAGATCTTGGTAAAACAAAATAGGTAACTGAGAAAGCTTAGGAACAACCTGAGGGAAAATCTGAAGCGTACCAGACCAGTGCTTCAGAAAAGAAAGCTAAAACAAAGAAGACTTCCCCTCAGCCTTCCTCTAAGGTTTCTTAAAACCAAAAGAAAAAGAAAAGGGTCTCCCCTGCTGAGCCTTCTACCTCAGAATCTGGTAAGGCTCAGGTGTCTAATGAAGAATCTATTTTGTTAAGGATTGAAAGTCAATTTCAAATGCTAGCCAGGCTAGTGCAAAGTTGTAATGCACGTTTGAAAAATATTGAAAGCACTCCTGTGAATCCTAAACAAAATCCCAAACTGTTTTCTAAGAAAATCAAACAAGTCAAAGAAAAATCTGAGAAGAAAAAGGTTGAAGAACCCATCAAACCAACTGTTTTTATCTCATCTGAGATTATGACTGACATCCCCTTTGATCCTTTTGTTCCTTATATACCAAAGAAATCTGAGGCTGCTAAGGGAGAGCCTAGTGGACCCATCAAAAGATGGGTTCCCAAAAAGAACTAATCTTTGTGTATATGCATGGAGACCAAAAGAAGTATATATGGTATCTGGACAGTGTAGCTGGCAGAACCATGACTGGTAATAAAACCCTGCTGGAGGAATACAGGGTGCAAGAGGGGCCCTCAATAACATTTGGTAATGATGGCAATGGACAAACTGAGGGATATGGTGTTTTGAACAATGGACAAGTCAAATTTACAAAAGTTGCATATGTGAATGCTTTGAAATATAACCTGATCAGTGTCAGCCAACTTTGTGATGATGGCTTTAAGGTTTTATTTGATATTTCACAAGGCACCATATTCAACAGAGATTGGAAGGTAGTACAGGTTGCACCAAGAAAAGACAACATTTATGTCATTGATATGGAAAGTTCACCTAGTGAACAATGTTTCTATACAAAGGCAGATGAGGACACAAACTGGTTGTGGCATAAAAGATTATCCCATCTGAACTTCAAAAATATAAATTAGTTGTCAAGAAAACAACTTGCTGATGGGATACTTCCAACGTCTTTCAATAAAGATAAGCCATGTCCAGGATGTGAAATTGGAAAGAAGAAGAGAGCATCCTTCAAAACCAAGCAAAATTTCAGCATTACTGAACCACTTCACATGCTTCATATGGATCTTTTTGGTCTTGTGAACATGCAGACAAGAGCTGGGAAGAAATACACCCTTGTGGTAGTCGATGAGTATTCAAGATATTGTTGGGTGATCTTCCTCAGAACCAAAAGTGAAGCTGCTGCTGAAATCATTGCCCTCATCAAACAAATTGAACTCAAGCATAAGCGAAAAGTACGTCAACTCAGAAGTGACAATGGCACTAAATTCAAAAATTCCACTCTGGAAACCTTCTACACCAGAACAAAATGGTGTTGTAGAAAGAAAGAATCGTACGCTGATAGAAGCAGCCAGAAGTATGTTGAATGAATCAGGTCTTCCAAAATGTTTTTGGGCTGAAGCTGTTGCAACTGCTTGCTACACTCAGAATTGCTCAATTTATGTCAAGAGACATAAGAAGACTGCTTATAAAGTACTCAGAAATAGGAAGCCTAATATTGGATATTTCCATGTATTTGGATGTCCAGTATACATTCTGAATGATTCCAGCAATTTGGGAAAGTTTGATGCCAAGGCTGATGAAGGTTACTTCTTAGGATATTCAACAATTCGCAAAGCCTTTAGAGTCTACAACAAAAGACTTGAAAAGGTTGTTGAGTCAATTCATGTTACCTTTGATGAATCAAATTATGCAATCTTTAATAAACCAGTTTCTGAACCACCCTCAGAAGGTCCTATCAGTTTCGGTGAATCTGATCACAATGTTCAGTCTAATCAATCACCTGAACGTTTTCTAATCATCTCAGTTCAGAACCAATTAATATTCAGCAAAGCAACACTCCATTTTATCCTTCAGTCACTTTCAAACTACCTTCAGAAATGACTATTGGATCAGATGTGCGTGCTGCTCCTCAGATATCAGTCTCCACTGAAGTACCTCAGAATGAAGAATTTCATGATGCAAATCGTGATTTACAAGATGATGAAGATGATGAGACTGAAATAGTCTATTCTGAAGCATTTCGTGAAGTAAACCAGAGGAGTTCTTGCACTAATATGATTGTTCATCCTGGTCATTACTCTAAGTGGACTCGATCACATCCAATTGATCAAGTTATTGGCGATCCAAGTAGAGGGGTTCAAACCAGAAGAGCCACAAGCGATCAATGCTTAAATGTCAGCTTCTTATCACTGATAGAACCGAAGAAGATTGACGAGGCTATGAAAGATCCAAGTTGTGTTGAAGCCATGCAAGAGGAGCTTAACCAATTTGAGAGGAACAATGTTTTGGAGCTTGTTCCATGTCCCAACAATCTGAAGAAAGAACCAATTGGGACAAGATGGGTCTTTCGTAACAAGGTGGATGAAGATGGCCATGTAATTAGAAACAAGGCAAGACTAGTTGCAAAGGGCTATGAACAAGAAGAAGGAGTTGATTTTGGTGAGACTTTTGCACCAGTTACTAGACTTGAAGCTATCAGAATATTCTTAGCATTTGCAGCTCATCATGAGTTCAAAGTCTATCAGATGGATGTTAAAAGTGCTTTTCTGAATGAAGAATTAGAAGAAGTCGTGTATGTTTATCAACCACCAGGATTTGAAAGCAAAGAAAAACCTCACTGGGTGTATAGGTTGAACAAAGCTTTATATGGTCTGAGACAAGCACCTAGAGCCTGGTATGATACTCTAACTCGACATCTTTTAGATAATGGTTTTAAACGGGGTGCAATAGATAATACTTTATTCGTCTTGCATGATAAAGGTGATATCTTACTTGTACAAGTGTATGTTGATGATATTGTGTTTGGTTCTACAAATGAAGAATTGTGTGACAAGTTTTCTAAAATTATGTCTTCTGAGTATGAAATGAGTATGATGGGTAAATTGACATATTTCTTGGGTCTTCAAGTTAAACAAACCAAAGATGGTATTTTTATAAATCAAGAAAAATATGTCAGGGATTTATTAAAGAAATATCAATTTGACTCAGTTTCATCCAAAGATACTCCAATTTCTACACCATTAACTTTGGACTCAGATCCTCATGGAAAACCTGTTAATCCCACAAAATATCGTGGTATGGTGGGATCACTCATGTACTTAACTGCAAGTAGACCAGTCATAACGTTTGCAATATGTCTTTGTCCACGATTTCAATCTGATCCCAGAGAAGCACACCAGAATGTTGTAAAAAGAATTTTCAGATACCGTAAAGGTGTCCCCAGACAAGGTCTTTGGTATCCCAAAGGCTCAAGTGTAGATCTCATGGGCTATTCAGATTCTAATCATGCAGGTTGTAAGATATATAGGAAAAGTACCACAGGTGGTTGTTATTTCCTTGGTGGCAAATTAGTTAGTTGGACGAGCAAGAAGCAGATTGCAGTTTCATTATCCACAGCTAAAGCTGAATACATTTCTGCAGCAAATTGTTGTGCTCAGATCCTATGGATGAAGAACCAACTAACTGATTATGGTGTTAAGTATACCAGAACTCCAATCTTTTGTGATAACACAAGTGCCATCGCAATATCTCAGAATCATGTCATGCACTCCAAGACCAAACATATCGACCTCAAGTATCATTTCATTCGTGATCATATTATAAAAGGTGATATTGAAATTCATTTCATTCCCACTGATAAACAACTAGCTGATGTGTTTACAAAACGTTTAGATGTCAAAACTTTTAAACACCTCATCAGCGAGTTAGGAATGCTAAATCCTGTGTAGCATTTCAAGGGAAATTGACAAAAATATTTTTGCAAGAAAAGGAAATTTTTCTCTGAGAGGGAATTTTTGCCTCAGAAAATATTTTGTCTGAAATGGCTCAGAATCTGAGAAAACTTCAGAATTTTTAGAAAATGAGATGGTTCAGATTGCACTTACTTAACTTCTCTCAGAATTTAATAAATCAAATCTGAAGTCAATCAGAACCTTTTATTTTATAAAGGATACTTGGTTGGCAAGTGGACACGTGATTTTACTGTACAAAGATACATTTTTGCTGACGTGTCATACCACTTATACCGTAAAGAAAAATGATCATGGTCGTTGTTGCATTAAATGCGGACATGTAACCAAAAATTATTTCAAATTTCAAACCCGATCAAAATTACCTTTTAATAAAATATTATTTCTTTTAATTGGGTTTGAATTTAAAAATTCTTTTTATTTTATTTTCCTTGGAAATCCTTTCGTATTCCCTTCGAAAATATAAATTCTCTTTCCAAAAATCATTCCTTCATTTGCTTCATTTTTCATTTACTCTTCAATCATCATTCTCTCCCATTCTCTCATTCTTTTCTTCCAAAATCCAAACCCTAATTCATCTTCAGTTTCATCTTCATCTTTCCAAATTAAATCATCATGGCAAAAGAACCATCCCAAGCAAAATCTCTCATTACGTTCGAATACAATCCTCCAAAGCCTGCAGTCAAGGCTAGTTCAAATTAGCCAGAGAAGTTGGAAGCCAAGACCATTCGATTCAATATGAACAACTTTAAAGCTGCTCTTATTACCAAAAACAAAACTCTCATGGGTCGAATAAATAAATTTCTTAAGAAGTGTCCTCTTTCTTTTGCCTTGACTGTAGATCCAGAAATTCTTTTTCATAGATATCTTTTGGAATTCTGGTACACCGTCGAGGTGAGCAAGGATGATTAATCCATTGCCTTCACTCTCAAAGATGGCACGAAGAAATGTGTCATTACTTTGGATGGATTCAGAGAGGCCCTCCATCTAAATTATTTGCAAGAATCTGCTGCCTTTGCAAAGAGGTTGAAACGTGTAAACTTTAGGGAAGTATTGGTGGAGATGGGGCATGACAATATGGTTGATAATGAAAGAAATTTGAAAACTTCAGGGCATATTTTCATTTTGGGGTTTAGAAATTGTTGGAGGTTTTTCTGGACTCACATAGTTGAGTGCCTAGGTGGTAATTATGGTGGCTTGGACCAGATCTCATTGGTGCAAGTGGAGATGGGTTATTATTTATGGAATGGGATAAATGTGGACTATGCTGAGATACTTTTCTCTTAGCTTGTGGCTATGTTAAAAGGAAAGAGAAGTCCACATATCTCATTTCCCAGAATTCTGAGCGTCTACTTTATGCATATTCTGGGAGACGCATATTCTGAAGGGGAACCTGAGCAGTCAGCCACAGATTCTGCAAGGATCTGTCAAGGCTTTCTACATCTGATCCAGAACCTGAACTTTCTGCTGCCATGGCTCAGGTAATTTCTAAAACTGACACATCACGACCGGCTGGCTCGCAAAGGTCACTGGCATGTCGGAAAAGAATGGGAGACCCACCAGTGCACCTGGTGACAAATTATTGAGGTTGGTTAAACCCAAACCAACCTCAACCACCCAATAACAACCCCCTCCCAAAAGAAGAAAATTTAAGAATTCCTCACAGCCTAAGGACACTAGCACCAAAGCACACCCTTCTGGTACCTCCCAAAAGGAACCAGAAGAATCGAGTCAAAGGGAAAACCCACAAGCAACCATCTCCAAAATTTCTGTAGGAGGAGATGGTGAGGAAAACTTAAGTGTGTCATCCCAACACACAATAGAAGTTGAGTTTGCACTTGCACCCCCTGAAACTTCATAAATCTTACACTCTTCTATTGCACAAACTGTTGATGTTTCTTAGGTGATACCCAGAGAGACTGAGGTTTCAACTTTTGCGGCCGATGAAGGGATTTTTGGAGATAGCACAAGAATTACTGAGGCAACCCCAGTATCGACTATTGCAGGTGAAGATGCTATGGCGGAGCCTATCTCTATAACTGGTGACGATGCATCTACTCTTGAAGTAGTTGTTGAACTAGCATCTGGAACTAGCACCAGTGGTCAGGTCCAGGGCATATCTGATCAGGGTGAGGTCTTGACTTCATTCTAGGATGAAGATGAGCCACTTCAGGGGAATCTTCATTCCCTTGCTGACTTTGAGTTTGACGAGGACCTATTGGAGGAGAACCAGTCGTCTGGTTCTGAGCCAACCTTCAACCTCGCAAACGTCCAACCTCCCCAGAAAATCTAAATGTTGAACAACCATATATCCGTCCACCAATTTGACATCAACACCCGTTGTTTCCTGAAGGCTCAACACCAGCTTACATCACTTCTCCAACTTTTCAACCTTAACTACAACATCTTCACCCCCAAATTCAACAAGTCCCAAAGCCCATTAATTAGGATGACGAAGCTAAGAAGGAGTTGGACTCTGAAACAGAATCTGAGGGTCTAACTGAAATGCAAATTGATAATGTCTTGCAAGGGCTTGGGAATATCCAGTTTGTTGCTTCTGCTTCAGCACAACCACCTCCTCCTTTGAGTGTGGAAGCACAGGTAGAGAAACAAAATACCGAAGTCCAAAGCCTACTTCTCAAGGTTGAGGACTTAACCAAATCTCTAACTGCCAACACTAGCTCCATTGCTGATATGAAAGGTGCTCAGATCTTCCTTGGAACTGAGCTGACCAAAGTTGCTGGAAATGAGGGGCTAGTTAGTGGGAAGCTGAATGAACTTGTGATGGGTTGTAATAATATCAGCTAAGCCATCAGAGAAGCCTTTAAACTAGTCAAGAGGGATGTGCAGAATTCTGTTGTTGCCAATCTGACATCCAGTGTTGAACTTTTGAATAAAGAAGTGTTGGCAATTGCAAAGGAGGTGAATGAGTTGGTTAAGAAGCCTGGGGTTGATGATGTGATTGAGAAGGTGCACTTGGAGTTGTCTCAGAATCTGGTAGCACAATTGACAACTGCCATGGCAACCAAGTTTGAGGATAGAGTTAAGGTGATGGTCGAAGATTTTACCAACATGGCAAATGCAAGGGTGGACAAAGTTGTTGAAGAAGTGAAAAATTTTGTGTCCATCCTTGACAAATCTGTGCATGACCAGTCTCAGAAGTTGGACGAAATTTTGGTGTTGCTGAGGAAAGAACCTACAGCTATTGTTCCTCCTCCCCCTCATTCTCAGAAGATGATAGAAAGGTGTTAAAGGAATTACTTGAGCATGAGAAGCTGAACCTGAACTCCTCATTCAAATTAAGGGCTGAGTTTTCTACCATGTCGAGGGACTTTCTGATAGCATCACCCAACAAAGTTGGGAACCTCTTAAAGACATGCAAGCTGCCATCGAATTGTATTCCAAGATGCCTGTTGAGGTCCCCAAAGGGGGAAGTGATGTGCCTATTGGATTGCTGTCTAGTTCCCAATAGTTAATTGAAACAACCAAGAAGCAATCTGAGGCTGAGGGGGAACTGCAAAAGAAACAAGCTGAACCACAACCTTCTGAGCCTGCAAAGAAATATAAAGGAAAAGCTCAGATGGTTGAAGAACCCAAGAAGAAAGGATCAAAGGGTTCTGGTTTAGTTGTTGGTGAAAATGTGGATGAGCAAGGTTTTCTGCTTACTGACCCAAAAGCTGATGAAAACAAGTTGAAAACCTTGCAGAAACAAGTATCAAATCAGTTCATTGCCTTCAGAGAAAACAAGCTGAAAGAAAGAGAACAACATCAGAAGATGGGGACTCTTGATCGATCACATCAATGCTGCAGCTCTTGGTCTTTCGTTGGAAAGATACTTGAAAATTAAAGATGCAAGAGTGCAGAAGGCTTTGGCTGAAATGACCGAGTATGCATATGGGGTTAATTACTCACCTCTGGAATAAAAGTTGGACCATCTCACCTTTCAGATGTCCATTATGGACTTGGTGAAAAATAAAGCAAAGGAGATGGAAAATAAAAAGAAAAACATTTTGGCCGAAGTTCTGATGATTGAGAAGTTGTTGTCAAAACCCCCATCTAAGCCCAAAGTGACTGGACGAAGAAGCTCAAGAAAGAGTGTTCGTGATACGGATCTCCCTACATTTGTATCAATGCCTGACGGTGTTGTAGAATTACAAAAGAAAGTTGAAATGGCTCAGTATGAGCATTATCAGAAGCGTCGATCTCATCCTGCCAAAATCACTGATGTAGAAATTACAAAAGAGGATGGATTAAGGTTGTTTGATATGGTGGTTTCAAGAGACGGAAAGGTCCCATCAGAATATAATCAGGTCTCAGTGCACGAATTTGGGATATCTGAACACAAGGAAATGATCCCAATTCTGAGGGCGAAGCCAAAGTCTCATTTAATTGGTGCATTCTTAAAGAAAATTCAACTGAAGCTGCAGGCCAAGAATGAGATGGAGGCTAGATTGTTTGGGAAGAAGGATTCCCCTCTGAAGAGGAAAGCTGCTGATGCACCTGAAGGCTCAAGAGCTGCAAAGAAATAGTTTTCACTCTGAGATTATCATGTACTTGTAAATATTTTCTATTTTATGTACTTGTAACATTTTCTCAAAGTCTGTACTGTATATATATGTTGCAAGCAATTCACAACAAGTAGATGATAGGTTTAAGTTAAAATTTACACAAGTTAAAATTCTAAGGCATCAATGATCTATAAGATGTCCTCAGAAAATCTTTTATTTAACTTAAACAAAACTTGCATTTTAGACTTACAAACATGTATAGATAGAAGTCTAAAAAAGTACATGTAATATTTCGGAACAAATAGGTCGAAAATCGACCAAGTATAATTTGTTCAGAAATATTGAAGTTCAGAGAAGATACTTGTACAGAAATTCTGAGACATCCCTCAGAATTAGTTCTCTGAAACTTCACCTCGGATCAAGATCAATACATCTGAAGACGTTCATTCTGAAGTCAAAGACTGAAGACGGAAGAAGGGAAACTTTTGAGAAGCAGAGCTCTGAGAAGATTCCATCTGATTGAAGATCTGAAGGCTCTCAGTGAAAAAGTATTTACAACACTTTTTCACTGATTACGAGGAAGTCTTTTTGCAGCCTTTAACTACCTTTACCCGGTTAATAACTTTATACCTGGTATTGTGATAGTTTTAGCAAAAGGTTGGGAATAAAGTATGTCAAGTCTCATCAAAGAAACTTACATACTTTACCTTAAACAAACATGTTATGGATTTGTCCTAGAAATCCATAAATGCACCCAACCATATTTGTACGGCATTTGCCATGTCATCAAGACATGTTTGCCTATAAATATAAGACTTCTCACACTTGTGAAAATGCTTGGAACTTTGGCATTGCAATGTGTGATATATACTCTAAGTATTCTTACGAGTATTTCCTTGTTGTTTAGATAATTTGTATTTCAAGGTTGTTTAGATGCTTTCACAAGTGTGATTATCTTTGTTCTGCAACAACCTTTGTATTTTGTTTATAAGAATAAATAAAATACTTTGAAAAATACATCTCGACTCTTGGCCATAATACTTGATTATATATTGTATTTATATAGTTTCAAGCATTTGTTCTTTATTGTTCATATCCATTATCTGGATCGTAATTCTAAACTAGTCTTCATCTAGATTAGAATTACTTGCCAGTCGGGTTACTTGATATAATTGTTATCATTTTCATATATTTGTTATATCTTGTATGCGATTAACATCTTGTGTAGGTGGACTCAACATTTGAGTTCAATTTGCTTGATAAGAGCGATGACTTCAGCAGCAATTTATTCTTTGATTTAAGAAATATTACCCAACAATATCTGGATTATTCATCAATAACTACGAGGGTATATTTCTTACCAGCACGAGTCTGAACATTCACTGGACCAAAAGGTCCATATGAAACATATGAAGTGGTTCAGATATGCTAAAATTCTGCTTTGTCTTGAAACTGGTGCGTTTCTGCTTACCCATTTCACATCCTAGACATGGCCTTTCCTTTTTGAAAGAAACTGAAGGTATCCCATCTGCAAGTTGTTTTCTGGATAACTTATTAATATTTTTGAAATTTAAATGGGATAACCTTTTATGCCATAACCAGATTGTGTCTTCATCTGCCTTGGTATAGAAACACTATTCTGAAGGAGAGCTTTCCTTATCCATCACATACACAATCCCTCTTCTGGGGGCAATCGACACTACCTTCCAATCTTTATTAAATACAATGCCCTGGGAGATGTTAAACAATACCTAGTGACCATCATCATACAGTTGGCTCACACTTATTAGGTTAAATTTAAACCATTAACATAAGCCACCCGTCTGAATTTGACTTGATCATTATTCAGGACACCATATCCCTCAGTCTTTCCAGAACCATCATTTACAAAAGTAATAGAGGGTCCGTCTGAAACCACGAACTCCTCCAGCAGGGTCTTACATCCGATCATTGTCCTGCCAGCAACGCTGTCAAGATACCAAATATATTTCTTTCGATCGCCCTGCACATCCACCAGATTGATTAGTTAGTTTTGGGAACCCATCAACTGATGGGTACTCTGGATCATGCCAAATGGATCCCTGGGGGTATCTGGTTGAGTTCACTTTCTTCGAGAGTAGTCTTAGTTGAAAAGACCACTAGGGTTGACAGTTTTGAAACCTTTTTCTCAACAGGAGTAACAATTTTAACTTTCTTGGAAAAAGGTTTTGCATTTTGTTTTGGGCCAGATGAAGTACCCTCAAAATTATTTAATCTTGCATTGCAACTTTGAACTTGACGAGCCAGTAGTTGAAACTGGATTTCTAATCTTAACAAAATGGTTTCTTCCGATGACACCTGAGCCTTTCCAGATGACTGGACGTTTGGATTAGGTGGGACAACATTTTTCTTCTTTTGAACCTGGGGTTCTTTAAAAGATGATTGAGGCAAAGGTTTATTCTGCTTGACCTTTTTGACTGGAGCATTCATCTGATGTGCTCCAGTCTTGACCTCAGGCAATTGAATAGGAGGAATAATACAAGTTTTGGGTTTTCTTTGTTCATCATAAATAGGGCTTGGTTTTAATGCTGCAGCATTCACATCACCCCCTAGATATGCTCGTTTTTGAAAGGGATACTGGTTTCTTGCAGCATCATACGGTTTTCTGGTCTCAAGCCATGACTGAATGACATGTTTTTCTTTAGTTAAAGCATTTTCAAGCTCTTCCTTTTCTTGGACCAGTTGTTCAGTGACCAAAACTTGTGCTTTAAATGCCAATTCACTGTCTTGAAGTTCTTTTAACTTTGATTGTAAATTTGTCATTTCAGAAAAATCTGTTTCAAAACTATTTGACATTTCTGTTCAAACAGTTTCCACAAAAATTAAATCAGAGTTTAGAGCTTCAGCAATGTCCAATTTTAATTCAGGATCATTTTCCTTGTCATAATCATTTACCTTTTTAATAACAATGTCCACCCATCTTCCAGATGTGACATCTTCCTTTAGCAGATGCTCTTGATCAGCCAGAGCCATATAACAGCAATCTCTTTCCTCTTCATCATCAATTGATGAGTCATCAGAGGGAACCCATTCTTCTTCAGCAACCATGCATTGATTATTACCTTTTTCTGCGGACATGAGAGCAATTTGAGCCTTAAGCTTTTTGTATTTTGGTATGTAGCTATCATCAGGCTTGTTATAAGAAGTTAATGGACCAGATTGAGAAACAAACTGATTGGACTTGCACTCCTTCATGAAATGACCTTTTCTGCCACACTTAAAACACGTCAGATTGGTCTTGTCAGTAGAGGAACTAGGTGCATGTTGTCCAGTGAGTCTATTAGCTCTTGCTTTAAAACGGTTAAACGTTTTAGCAATCATAGCCATCAAATCATCACTATCAATTTCATCACAATCTGAAGAGATATTATTCATGGCTCCAAAATCCATTAATTCAGACATCATTTTCTTCATAGAAAATACATTCTCAGAAGACATTAATGCCGCACAGGGTGGTTCAGTATGACTAACCACAGTGGAACTACTAGAAGCATGATTAATAGCATATTTTTCTGCCTCAATTCTCTGGGCTTGATTTTCTTCAGTGAATCTGAAGGCTCTATACAATGTTGACAGAGTATGGGAATGCAAGGTTTTACCTTGTCCCAAGACCACCATCATGTGAGACCATTTTGATGGAAGAATATCACAAAGTTTTTCAAGAAGTATGTCCTTGACTTTTTCTACTCCAAGCCCTCTCAACTGGTTTACGATACTCATAAATCTGGTGTAAGTACCAGTTAATGATTCATTGGGCAGAACAAAAAATAACTCGTACTTCTTATTTAAAGACATTTTTCTGGTAACAATAGTATCATCACCACCTTCATACTGGTTTACTAGTTCATCCCACATGCTTTTAGCACCAGGATAAAGAACTAGTGTGGGAATAAGAGATTCTGGAACAGCCCCGAGGATTATATTTTTTAAAATAGTATCTATATTAACAAGTCTTTTATCCTCTTGATACCAGTGTTCCTCTCTCCTTTCCCTTCCAGATCTTGCTCCAAGAGGGTCAAAAAGTGGATTGAGAGGGCTTCTAGGAATATAGGGTCCTTCATTTAAAATTTTTATCATGTTCCTCTCAATTCCAGTAATATGTAATATCATCCTAGCATTCCATGTGCCAAATTCATAACCATTCCCACTGAATTTGGGAACAGGAGTGTTTGAGTAGTGCACAAGCACGTGTGGAGAAGCAGGAATAAGAGGTGGTGGAGGAGGATTATTGTTAACATGGTCAGTAGTCTGTTCAGTTTCAATAATGGAGGGAGGTCCTATATTTTAAAGGTTTCCTTGTGTATTCTCTGGGTTGGCCATCAAGAAAATACGGATCTAGGCAAGTATATTAGCCTTCCGCTCTGATACCAATTGTGAAATCCGTCACTTGATGGTTTAACCCACAAGTGTAGAATACAACAACTCAAGTAAGCACTAGATTGTACTAGTATTACAAAGAATATAAAACCAACAAGTCAAGTAAGCACTAGATTGGACTAGTATATTACAATAAATATAAATGCAAGAATATATATAAAGTAATACGTAACTTAAGCAATATAAAGATAAGCAAGTAAAGTAAATGGTGAGACACAATGTAATTTTCAAGTGTATTTTATTTATTGATGTTAAATAAAATACAAGGTTGTTGCGGAACTAAGATATTACAAAGTAAGTATCTAAACAACCTTATGAATTACAAGTGATCTAATATTTGCTAAATAAACTCTTTTGATCAAAATACTTAAAGTTGTGAAGTATAACTGTTTAGATCGAGAGTATTTTAGCAAAGGCACCAAATTGCAAAAGTGTAATTTGGACTAGGGAAGTGACTTGGTATTTATAGGCAAAAAGAATGAATATAATATTCTTTTTGCTGTACAAATATTGTTACATGCATTTAAGGAAATTACTTTAATTCCTTAAATGCATTGGTTAAAGTACAAGAATAAAGTCACTTGATAGTGACTTGTCTTCTAATTAACCAACCACCTTTACATGCGTGTAAGGCTTTTAACAAAGGACAAATGGATTGTCCGGGTAAAGGTATGTAAAGGTATAAAGTCAATTTCTCGTAATCAGTGTTCAGACTTGTAAGGTCTAGAACACTGTTAAGGACTCCAGTCAGGAGATCTGGTAAGTCTGCCAGTGAGCTCCGCTATTTGTCAGACTTCTTTCTTCAGACTTCAGTCTTCGACTTCAGAGAATGTTCTTCAGTGGAAAGATCTTGACTGGAGTGAAGTCCAGTGAACAAATCTGGTGGAATCCAGATTCCTGTACAAGTAAGTTGTTCACAGGTCTTCACATAATTTCTGGACAAATCTTTAGAGGGCTCGAGTAGTCAAGTCTGGAGCAAGTCCAGTAAATCTGGACCTAACATCTGCAGAGACAATTATCTGAGCAGAGAGAACAGCAAGAGAAGGCTATGAATGAAATTAGAAGTCTTGTCAGAAGTTTGGTTGCTGATGTGAAGGTTGTTAGTGACAAGAACACGATTCTTGAAGACAAGTTGGGCAAGGCCGAGGTGGTGGTGTCCAACATGTATAAGAAGTATTTGTCCCTAGATGAGAAGGTTGGGAGGATGGAAGATGCACTGAAAAAAGGAGTTAAGATCTCCGAAGAAAAACTGCATGAGCTCATCGACCACTATCTCTGCTTTAGTGTTTAGCTAGTGAGCATGACTGTAGTGTGAGAGTATGTCTAAGTAGTGACTCACAAGTACACAAACAATGAAATATAAATCCCTTGCTAGTAGCTAGTAGATCTCATTGCTATACAAACTTTATTTAATTGCTTAACTAGTCAGTAGAAGGGAGTAAGATTGAGTTGTAGGACATGTGGAATTATAGAACGGTTTTAGAGGTATTAACATAAATATAAGGTTAGCTTTCAGTTTTGATTGACTGAATATCTTTACCTCTAACTATAGCTTACTCATTTTGTCTACAGCTTTCTCAAATCATTTTGCATGACTAATCTTTCAAATATTTTATAAAGTAGAATAACTTGAATACTTAAGTTGTCCGCTCATCATTGTTTTATTTTCTTGGACGTATTATTTGTTTGAGGACAAGCAAAGACTTAATTATGGGGGTATGTGATGAGTTAATATTCTGGAACTATCGGTACTTAATGGATTCTATATTTACGCAAGTTCACGGAAAATGCGAGTGAAGATAGATGGCATCCAATAACTCAAGATGAAGGCGTATAAAGTTACAAGACACAAGGAGGTGATTCAGAAGCCTAATGAAGCAAAACGATAAGCAGCAGGAGCTTCCAACGCCGCTAGGTGGACCAGTTTAGCAAATCGACTTATTCACCTATTTAAGCCGAAGCAGCCCTCAAAACCCTAAGAGATAGCCGATTTAGCAGCCCTAACCGCCCACATCAAACCCTAGGTCGACTTTGCATATTCCAAGGAGGTTTTGGAGCTTCTAATACCTTCCTTTCTTTATCCTCAACTTAGATCTACTCTTTTATTTTACTTTCAGTTGGTAGACAATGTCTTTTATTATTTCAGACTTTGTTATTCCTTTAATAATGGTAGGCTAATAGGTTGAATACTTGTTTGGATCAATGTGATCATGTAGACGTTTATTTATTTAACTTTATTTGTTAGATCTGTTGGAGTGTGTTTTATGTTTATCGTAGATCCATGTTTTACTAGTTATTCATATTATTATCAGTTCTATATTTGCATGTATTGATTTAATTCTGATGATCGGTCTATAATCACACACTAGGATTAATACATAATGATGTAAAACACTAATCGGTCTTTAACTAGGTGCTTAACAGTGTTAGGCGTGATCCAGTGACATAGAAACGTGCACTGTGGTGACGAGAGAGAATTATTATCTGGTCATGGCTTAAGAGCCGGGTAACTTAAAAATAATTAGTAACATAAACTTTAGGTCATTAATGCTTGAACAACAAATCTAACGAGAATTTGTTTAAAGAGTATTAATTATGAGTCACTTAGGCAGAGTGAATCTAACGAGAATCCGAGCCGTGATTAAGTTTCCAACAATCTAGCAAGTAGGTAGGATAATATTCGGTCGTCTCATGAGATCTGAGATACCAAACAAGTATTTTAATTTAATTACTGTTATTTTTTTTTTCAAACTTATTTTCTGAGTGAGCCTCTTGCTGAATGTAACAACCCTCCTTTTTAATATTATATTTGTGCTAGTTATGTTGTCTATGATCCCGCAAGTCATAGTTATACTTGAAGCTAGTAGATAAACCCCCAAATTAGCAATCCAAAGCTAGTGTTTAATTCTAAATTTAATTTAATAATTACCATTGAACAAAAACTTTAGTGATAATTAATCAAGTTATAAATGATAAAGTAAGTTCCACAATGGAGCTAACAATAAAAAATTCTTATAAATGTCCAACAACTTGAATCATCAAGCCAACTAAATAATATTTAGTCATAAAAATGCCATGAACATCTTAAAAATAATTAAAACTCCTAAAGTACATAAGAATGTTTAAATAATAACAAATATACACATAAAAACACAATGAGCCACGTAACAAAATAAAAACACAAAAATGTTTACATACATACATATATACATGACACATACATATATGTATACTAGACTAACTAATCAACTTATATAAACAAATAGCTACATATTACACTTATAAAATAAATACGCATCTAATATATACATACACATACATACTTACACTATAATTATACGGAAAAAAAAAAGTAAAAACCTCTTCATTTCTCCCCTATGGTCGCCCCCCCCCCCCCCCCCCCCCGCACAACACACACACACATCCTCCATTTGAATTCTTGCATGTCTTTTAGTCTTCAAACTCACCACCAACACATACTAAACACCATTTTACACACACTAGCTTTTATCCTCTCAAGAAAACTCTTTCTCGCTTTTCTTTTCTTCTTCATTTTCGGCAGCCCAAAAAGGGAAGAAAACACCAACCAAAAAATCAATTTAAACTCATATTAATAATAAGGGTTTAAATAGATTAAGCAAGGGTGATATTAAGCTATAGATTAAGGGTTGTTTGAAGATTTGAATAAGGGTTCTTGGAGCTATATAGGCCACGAAAATCAGCAACTTTGCTTCATCAAAATCCAAGTTCTTCAATGATATAACACTTTATCTCTTGCTAGATTTATCTTATCTATGTTTATATTATAAAGGTTTTATCAAAAGTTCATGTTTGTTCATGTTTTCTTTTAAATATACACTTGATGAAGGCAAAGTTGACAGGATCTTTCTTTCCATGCTCATGCATGTTGAATCTATGAAGAAAGATACAAGGATTTAACTAGTTTAAGATCCAAAGGTGTTGTTATATATTAAATAGCTTTTAAAGTGGTTTTTCCTTTGAAAGATGGTTATATTTGTATATATTTTGAAGGTTTAATTTCTGGAAATCTTATTAAAAATAGACTTTTATTGTTAAATGTTAGATCTATAAAAGTTTGCATCAAAAGTGTTGTCATATGTTAATAGTTTGTAAAGTAACATTTTGTATCAGAAGATGAATATGTTTTATATGATTTTTATGTAAATATTTTCTGGAATTTTTCATAAAAGTATGTTTTTATGTGATGGATAATATATGGATAAAGATTTATTATTAAAATGTTTAGATAATTGCATGTATATTAGATTTAAGAAGGTTGGATTTTTTTTGTTGGATTATGAGATGAAGCTAGGCTTGTTCTAAGTGAAAATATGTTTAAATAGACCTAAATATTCTGGAAAAATTCATAAAATATCAAGGATGTAAAGATTGAAATAAAACAAGTTGATATAAGCTTGAAATCATGAACCGAAAACATACAAAAATGTATTTTTAGCACACACATGCACCATGATCAAATGACCATAAAAATATCATAAAATTAGTATAAATAAGTCATTTCAAATGAATAAAGCTCAAAAATCACCTTTTCGGGTAAAATAATCACTAACCGAAAGCACAAAATTACACATATCACACCACCACTACTATCACGACTTGAATCACCAAAATATGATGTACCTACTGTAAATATTGAAATAATAATGAAAATCCATTTTGAAGTACCTTAATAGCTTAAGAAATGAGGATAAAATCACTATTTCGGTAAATGATTTTTAATCATAAAGTCCTCAATTTGAGCTATACACAAGAGAGTTTAAATTGATATGAGTTTACCTTGATAAAAGTTGCCTAAAAGGCCTGGGATTTTTGATCAAGAGATTGTGTGGTGATTTCCAAGTATTTTTATGATTTAATGAATTTCAATGGAAATTTAAGAGGAATATAAATTAATAAATAAATTATGTAAATCATGAACTTGATTAATACATAAACAATGGTGAAAGTAATTTAAACTTACTGTAGCAAAATAATTAAAAGCCAAGAAAAAAATGCTATACAATTTAAAGGTAAACAAGTAAGTAAAAATCACTAATTAACCACTATCATTAAAATTAATAGAAATAATTAAATATATAAATCATAAAATTATGAAATGAAAAGTATTAAAATCAGTATATAATCAAAACATAAACATCCATGAATTTTAAAGGCAACTTAAATACTTAAAAGTAATTATAAAGAATTATTTAATCAATAAATCAATAAAATAAATAAATAATTAAATAAATAATATTAAATAAAATAAATAACTATAAATCAGAAAATATTCATAAATACCAATATTATAAGGTAACTAATGTCAAATATTATGATTAATCAAAGTACACAAGGGAAATCATATAAATCAAAGTCAAACTACCGAAATCCAAATAAACGTACAAAATCGTATAAAGAAAAATGACCTTCACCACCAAATATCTTCTAACCAAATAATGTGAACAATATAATACTCTTGAACTCCATAATCTAATAACAACCAAAGATGGGCAAGTCTACTAGTATACATCTCATGATCTAGCTCACTAGTTCATGTAACACACACTTACGCTGTGTATATATAAATACCATGGTTTAGGCTTGATTGGGGAGCAGGAACACTATTTTATGTGTTTAACCTTCGGGGTAAAAAACATGATATATAAATAAAATTGCTTTCTATATAAGAAATGATTCTTGATAGTATGACTATGAAATGGGATTACGATGTATGTTCAATGTGATAAATGATATATGATGAGCTTGACTTCTGTCAAACTGTTATATTTCGGTATACTACTATTTACTCCGAAATGAGAGGCCTGTAGTTAGAGGGTTGCGCAACTAGGAGTCGTCCACTCACCTAGAGCGTAACGGTGGAATGTTGGTTACCTTCGCGACGACCTTCACTTCCAATCCGACCAGAGCGGTGCTCTAACTACCTTAAATTTAAACGGTCGTCTCCACGGCACGACCCCTATTGTAATTTAAAGCACTTGATTGACAAGTTGTGCTATGAAATGAAGTAATATATTGTTGGGACATGAAATGGTAGTAGTAGTGGCTCAAGCATTTACTCATCAAAATTAGGTAAATTATGCCCTTGTGGCTAAATGAAATTGAAATTTCTATGTTTGGATAAAATGGTTTGAACATATGGTTTGGGTATGAATGTTATGAAGGAATTCTTGAAAGTTTTATGACTTATTATCGTTGAATATGTTTGGAATATAAACATGATGTTAGTATAAACCTATGAACTCACTCAACTCTCGTAGTTGACATTTTTTTTTCTTCATGCTTTTCAGGTTTAGAGCAATAGGTTCGTAGCAAGACCGCCTCTATGATTGCTCAATTTGTTGTATGCTTGACGGTTTGTAATGCAAACAAATTATCTTTTGATTATGGATTTGGGTTATGTAATGGATTTTAAACGCCAACATGAATTTGTAATCTTTTGAACTTGAATGGCATTTGGAACTTTATGTTGATGTTTTATATTTAAATCTTTTGTACCATGTCGTTCTGTCGCACCTCGTGTTTCCGCCTTAGTCGGGGTGTTACACTGAACAAAGTTGCGGCTTCTATTTACTTTTAAGTGTTTTTAACTAGTTTAATAGGAAATCGTGACAACCCACAACCGTTAGAATTACACATATTAATAGATTTGGTAAAACAATGCGTCCCTGCAAACGATCATGTACTTATCACTTAACTATATTAAATATGATCGGGTTTCCTGTCCGTTAAGGTGTCTGTGTATGTTTTAAGATAATTAATTGTACAACAAGTTATAAACTTAAACACTAAAAGAACGCAACCCGTCATCTAGCTAGTAAGAAGTCTTCTGTTTTTGCACAAGATATCTTAAGTAGGTTCGAATGTTGCCTAAGCAAATAATTTATAGGTGGTCACGGAAACATGCAGTTGGAATCCTTCTTAGGCAAAAATAAATAAATAAAGAAACAAGAAGTTACACCGTTACATCTAAGTTGAAAATTGATCAACTAGTTAACTCGAACAGGAAAAACCTCATCTATTTATCGGTTTACTTCTTATCTGATCCGAAACTTTTATAATCAATAATTCTTATTTTTTTAATTTATGTATTTGAGTAGAGTTCCAAGTATACTTGGTTTTTTTATACTTTCTGAATTTCTCATAATTCTGATAGATGGTGTTTAAGCATAGTCACATAAAACGCGCATAGACCCGCGTATCTCGTATTGATACGAAGTGTACAGAAATGGAAGTTGCTAGCATTCCGATTGCTAGTGGTACTGTTGAGTCTTGGATTCGCTGATAAGACTTACTCGCTGACATGTATAGTCAGGAAGTCTTCAGTGAGTCCAATGACTCTCTTCAGCGGGATGCATGCTGACCAAATGTTTGTCATGGTGGGAAGTATTCAAACCATATGAAGACAAGAGTCACATGGTAGTTCTTCCAACTGTAACATACCTTACTTGGAAAAGGTACATGTTGGGACCAAAACTTGGGTCTTCTCTCTCATACCCATTTTGGTAAAAAAGACAAAGGCTCCTGCTTGGAAGTACAAGGTGTAACACCCCGACTAGGCGGAAAACTTGGGATGTAAGATAAAGCACACGCGCACATGGATGTTACATAGGAAAAGTTAAATGAGTGCATAGATTAAACATAAATAGTCGCTTACATAGTTCAAATCACAAATCATAGTTCCCAAACATAAATGTCAAACATAAGTTCTACATCATCCAAACAAATAGTAAGATAAGTTCCCACGCAGGGGAAACAGTTAGGCATATTGCCATCTATCACATAAGAATGCAAGCAAAACTCCAAACCTAAGCTTGAAGTCTACTACTAGTCCCATGCTACCAATCCTAGCCACGATTTGCTTGATTACCCGAAAGGAATACTTAATAGAGTCACCACAAAGGTTGGTGAGTTCGTAGGTTTGAGAACATATATGTTTGCTTGAAATCTCGTTTGAATCATAATAGTTTCCTTAAATAATCTCTTGATACATTCATCGTTTGAGTAAATAGTTTTATGTCGTTAAATGAGAATACACGAATAGTTGGTATGAAGTGGCATGACATGTTCATGTTACATAAGTATGAGTAGAGTATAATCGTGCACTTACAGTCGACCTGGCTAGTATGTATATCGTGCACTTACGGTCATCGTCATGACCTGGCTAGTATATCAATCGTGCACTTACAGTCATCATCATGACATGGCTAGTATGTATCGTTATCATAAAGTAGTCAAATAGCCATCGAATAACCAAAGAAAGAAGTTACGGCATACATGAAAAACACGTTTGTATTCCTTTCACCCCAAAGCATAAGTAAAAAGGGGCTATGAAGACTCACCGTGATCTGCTACAAGCGTAGTTCTACAAGCACAGAGTATGAGCACAGATATAGTAAGGTATATCTATTCGAATCCAAGTATGTCTTGATGTCAACCTAATCACAAACCATTGAGCATAGATGGATACATGTATTAGTTCTTGTGATTATTTATTCACTCAGTGTCTTTGATGCACTGATGATTTGGTCCGTTAAAGATTCTTGAACATTTTGACTCAAAAGTGTTTTACATAAACTAGACTCGAAAATGAGCGTCTTTGAACTCGCATATAAGTTTGTTTGTGCCTTTAGTAATGAATCTTAACTTTTAGAATTTCAATTTGATTAGTTGTAGGACTCGTATTTTGATGGTCAAGATGGAATATGTCTTAATTATACCTTAATTAGGGTTTCCTTGTACATGAAAGACTTGGAATATGACTAAGTATAGAATCTGATTATAACTGAACGAAGATAAAGTTCTTAAGGTATAACTGAACGAAGATAAAGTTCTTAAGGTATAACTGAACGAAGATAAAGTTCTTAAGGTATAACTGAACGAAGATAAAGTTCTCAAGGTATAACTGAACGAAGATAAAGTTTGTTTTGAAGCTTAACTTCGTTTTTGAAGACCTAAATTCGTTTTTGGAGGTCTAAGTTTGTTTTAGGGGTTCTTCGAACGAATTTGGGACTGACTTAGCGAAAAGGGGGTTTTGAAGATTAAAACATGTTTACGACCCAAATTTGATCACAAAAAGGTTACTAAACACTTTTAGGCACAAACCCATTACTTTTAACATGATTTTTTTTCATCAAAAATGGACCCAATCATCAAGAACATAAACTTAAAAAAAAACATATTTTTATTTTGATAAAAATCTCAAAAGTTGTTGTTGTTACCTAAAAATTGATGCTAGAAATATGTTTTGATTATCACAAGGAAGCTAAAAGTATGAGAAATTTTGGTTTAACAACCCAAAATCATAAGATGGATGTTGTGTGTGAAAATGGTGGTTGTGAGTGTGTGTTTTAGAGAGAGTGAGGAAGATGAAGAAGATGAAAGAAAGAAAATGGTGGTTGCAAGTATTTATAGTCTTCCCATATTAACTAAACCTTATAAATGTAGGGACCTTTTGTGAAACATTTCCGGACTAGAACTTCTTAAATACGGTCGTTTACGACTCGGAATTCGGTATTTTATCGTATTAACTCTTAAGCTCGTCTTATAATTTTACAATTTAGGATTGAATTGCCCTTCATGTGAATACATATTTGAAACTAGAACATATCATGAATTTATTTAAATTATTTCTAAAGCGGTTGTTACACAAGGAGCCAATGGAATGTCAACAACCACCATCTATCACCATCAGAGGAAGGCTGTGTTGCCCTAATTCTTCCCCTATATAAAGCAACACAGCCGCATTGTATCAAGTGTTTTTGTCACCTTGAAAGTCTATGTCACTTGTAATTGTTCAAGTTTTTAGTGTGTCTAGACTTAACAATTACCTCTGTTCTTTTGTATTCTTGTAAGACAAGTGTGTAAGATCAACCATGTATTCATCGTTTAATCAATGATACATATGATTATCCTTGCATTGATTTATTACAGTTGAACTTGTTATTGTTCTTTTTATTTATCTTCTTATTTACTTTCTTGTTTAATTTAGATATAACATAAGTTGTGCATTCGTGGACCATCAAGTGGTATCAGAGCCAAGTTCCTAAATCATTGGAACAAGATCTGTTTGCCTCCTTGTGTTTACATCTAAAATTTATGTTTTTTAATCTTTCTTGAAACCCTTTTTCTAAAACAAGAACATGTCATCTGTTCCCAGCCTAGTGAACACACGTGACTTTGGCTACGTGTCGACACCTCCTAAATTCGAGCCCAAGGATTTTGGGTCTTGGAAGGAGAGGATGCTTCTTCACATCTCTGGTGTGGAACCCTATTTAATGACCATATTAACTGAGGGTCCATACGTATCGATGTATGTCCAAAGGACTCCAGGAGCTACACCTGAAGATCCTGAGATAGTCACTGACCTGGTTAAACCAGAGGTTCAATGGACAGATGAAGAAATAAAGCTGGTAAATCTTGATGCTAGGTTGAAAAACATGATTATCGTCACTCTTCCCACTGAAATCATGAAGCTAGTCATCAAGTATCCCTCTTCAAAGGAAGTATGGGATAGACTGGTCAGCACCTATGAAGGATCTGCTGACCTCATCAAAATCAAGAAAATTGATTTGAAAACTTCTTCTCTCTTCTTGATGAATGTCTTGAGAGCACCTATACTCGCTTTAAAGGGTTGCTCGATGATATGACAAATATTGGCATTACTCATGATAATTTTGAAGTATGTCATAAATTCATCGACTCTCTTTCTCTTAAGTGGCAAAACTTAAGACAAACTCTTCGTACAACGAAGAAAATCCAAGATTTTGATCTTGAAGAACTTTTTGGCACTCTTCAATTTGAAGAGAGAGCATTGGCTCAAAACATTCGAGCCTCTGCTGATGCCAAAAGACATGTTGGCCCCTCTTCTTCTTCTTCCTCTGTCAGCATCTCCTCCCATCCTATTTCTGACCCTATAGCTCTTGTTTCTACTGAGCCCATCGATCTCTATGATGGTGCCAGTATATCAAATCTTCCAGCACCTATTCAGACTCTCATTGATGAGCTGGATGATGAAGAGAAACAAGATTTGTTTAATGACTTTATAGGCTTTGCCCTTGTTGCTGGTAGAAAATACTCCAGAAGGTGGAACAATCGGAAAACGGTTGCTCCCCTCAAACCTCCTGTTGATAAATCACAGGAAGAGTGCTGGAGGTGTGGCAGAAAAGGCCACTACCAGAAGAAGTGCAGAGTCTCTATTCCCACTCCTGCTGCTCCTAAACCTAACCCTTCTAAATCTACTGATAAATACAGGAACAAATACTATCAGCTGAAGGCAAAGGTGGCTGAAACAGAGGATGCCAAAGTTCCAGCAAAAGGACTTGTTGCTGAAGAACATGATTGGGCTGACTCAGATGATTCTGATGATGACGATTATGTTGATGCCATGTGCCTTATGGCACTTGCTGACAGTGATGCTCTGACAAAGGATCAAGTCTCCTCGAGTTAGTGGGTAAACGTCACTATTCAAAAGGTACACTCTCTTTTTTCTTCCTCTTTTGATCATGACAAGACCAAAATTATTGAGTCTTTGTCTTGTGATCTTTAGTTCGTAGAAAGTCTATGTGCTGAACTTCAATCTAAACTTAAATCTACTAGAGTAGAGTTAAGTGAAAAATCTAAAAAACTTATGAAACTGGAAAATGTTCATATTGAACTTGAATCTCATGAGTTAATGACTCAGAAACTCCAACTTGAGAATGAAACTCTCAAGGCTGAAGTTTCTAATCTGAAGAAGATTGTGACCTCTTGGTCAAAGGCTTCCAAATTTCATCATCAATGCTTGAGTGAACAAGTCCTTGCTCAAGTACAAGCTGTGATTGGTGGCAATTTTGATGTTGCTGCCTCAATTACTGACTCATTTAATGATGATGTAAAGCCTGAAATCTCTATTCCTCCACCTTCTTCATCTACCATCTCTCCTTAAGAGATGAAAAAGTGGTATTTTGTCAAGGGACAAAATGACTACCATGCTGAGATGGATTCTAAGGCTACATCTTCCACCAGTGTGCCCTCTTCCTCTAATGTTAAAAGTACCAGTTCCTCAACCAGTACTTTTGACATGTTCTCTCATCTTCCCATTGTTGGCATGATGCCATATGAAGGGAGAATTCAATATACTCCACCCAAAACCTTTAAAGGGGATATTACAAGTAATGGATATGTACCCATTGCTCCTCAGCGACTATCTGTAAAAGGTGTTGAGCCCTTTAAAAGAAGCACTATTGCTGCTCCCTATGACTATGGTACTCCTCAATGAGTTAATCAGGTCGTTCAGAAACACTCTAGTGCTCAATGTTTCTCTCAGCTAGAACCTACCCATGCTAATCCCATGTCTGAACATGATCGTCTAATGAACAGACGGGTTAGGTTCGCTGATGCAAAACATCAGCAAGTACTTCCCACAAAGGATGTACCTGCTGATACTCAAACTCATAAGGCATCTCAATCTATGCCTTTAAAATCAAATCTAAGGCATAACACTCCAAAAAGGGGAAGACTGCCTTCACAAAATAGGTCTACCACTCCTCAACAAGGACACTTACCACATCAGCAAGTAAGGCCTATAACTCCTCAGCGGGGACAGTTGCCACATCAGCAAATGAGACCTACTACTCCATAAAGAGGACAAGTGCCTTCTCAGCACAATCAATCCTCAGTGTCGAACATGGAGTACTTACCTCATAGGCAAATGAGGTCAGTGACTCCAAATCATCAAATCAGATCCATAACTCCTAACTAAGTAAATCAGTCTCAGCAGGGTTCCTCTTCTTCTTATCCTGCTGAAAAGCAAGCATGGACCATGATTAGAGGACATCAAAATCCTCAAAATCATCATGGTGAGTCCATCCTTGATCCTGTTCCTCAATTGCCCCCTCCTAAACTTAGACAAAGGAGTAAATCCAAGTCTAAGCAAAAGAGCAAGGCTTCATCTTCCTCTTCTCCTCAAATAAATGAGCTTACTCAGTGAGTGAATGATCTTTCTTCTCAGCTGAGGGACTTTCTCATTCAGAATCAACAAGGCAACCCCTCTGACAAAAAATGCTATCTTTGTAGCAGCAGAGGACATGTTGCCTCTGAATGCGTTTTTGTCAGATCAAGATATGGTCCAGCGGTTGTAATTCAACCAAACATCTCTATATCTGCTGAAACATCTTCTTCCTCTACAAGGATCAGTGAGAACCTCTCTACTGAACCTGTAATCAGTGATAATTCTTCTGTCACTAATGCAAGCATCGCTGAATATATTGCAGCTCATCACATTGAAATTCCCCATTCTCAAAGGGTTATTTCAAATGCTTGGGGGCAACCTTCAATGCTGGTTGAGTATAGTGCTCCTGATGTAGTGAGCAGCTATGCATATCTCCATAGTAATGAAACCAGTGTAATGCCCTCCAATGAAGATAACACCTTTGGTCTTGTCTCTGTGGGAAATCACACTACTCTTGAGGAGGCTCTCTCTGAAGAGCCAATATCCTCCTCTGAAGTACCTTTAGTTAATCCTGCTGACATGGCAATGGATGAACAAAATGAACCCTAAATCCTTTCTTTATCCATGCAGGGCTCGCTGGGAAAAGGAGTGTGGTATTTGGACAGCGGTTGTTCAAAACACATGACTGGCTCTAAGTCCCTGCTGGATAACTATACAGAGGCACCTGGTCATATAGTGGTGTTTGGTGATAACTCCAATGGACAGACTGAAGGGTATGGTCTTCTTTCAAATGGCCTCATAAAATTCTCTAAAGTTGCTTCTGTAAATGGATTAAAGCATAATCTCATCAGCATAAGTCAACTATGTGATGCTGACTACAAAGTAATCCTTAATAAACATCAAGGCACTGTAGTAAACATCAACAAGGAATTCGTCTTGGTAGCACCAAAAAACAAGATGTATATCTTGTAGACTTCACTCCTATCAAAACTGATAGTGAGACTTGTTTCTTTGCTAAGTCAGCATCCGAGTTAAATTGGTTATGGCACAAGCGTATGTCGCATGTGAACTTTAAAACCATAAACTCACTGGCCAAAAAGAACCTTGTTCGTGGCCTTCCTCCTCATTCCTTTGAAAAAGATAGACTCTGTGGTGCTTGTGAAGAGGCAAATGCCATAGAGCTACCTTCAAAACAAAACAAGCAAATTCTGTTAAGGGTTGCTTTCATCTTCTTCACATGGACCTTTTTGGTCCAGTGAATGTCCAAAGTCTAAAGGGTAGTAGATACACTTTAGTAATTGTGGATGAATATTCACGATATACTTGGACAATCTTTCTTAATTCTAAGAGTGATGCTGCTGATGAAATTATCAGATTCATTAAGAAAATGGAAAATCTCATCAGCATAAGGGTTAAAGAACTCAGAAGTGATCATGGCATTGAGTTTAGAAATCACACTCTTGAATCTTTTTGTGCTGATCAAGGGATCTCACAAAACTTCTCTTCTACTAGAACTCCTGAGCAAAATGGTGTTGTTGAAAGAAGAAATAGAACTCTTATTGAGGCAGCACGTACAATGCTCAGTGAGTCCTCTCTTTCCAGTAGGTTTTGGGCTGAAGCAGTCAACACTGCTTGTCACACTCAAAATCGCTGTCTCATTGTTAAAAGACATGACAAGACAGGATATGAAGTGTTAAGAGGAAAGAAACCTCAAATCAAATACTTCCATGTATTTGGTTGTCCTGTCTTTATTCTTAATAATAAAGATCATCTAGGCAAATTTGATCCTAAAGCTAATGATGGTTACTTTATTGGATATTCTGCCATTAGCGAAGCTTTTAGATTATTTAATACTCGAGTTCAAAAAGTGGATAATCCATTCATGTCACTTTTGATGAAAGCTCATCTGCTCTTAAAGATATCCAGCCATCTTCTACTAAAGAGATCTTCAATGAGTTCACTAATCCTCCTACGGAGGATGCTGACTCATTTGTTGATGCTTCTTGCTTACCTCCTTTTGATCAACAACTCACTGAGGACAGTTCAGCAGATCCTGAGCTAGAGCAAGTGGCTGCTCATATCTATACGATTGAGCCAGTTGAGCCTATCTTAAGGTCAATCCATGCTACATCAGCCAAACCTAGATCACTGGCTGATGATGTGCAAGTTGATGACTCTGCTGATGATGAGTTTCATGATGCTTCAGCTAACGCTGAAGACATGGAGTCTGCTGATGACCCCATCATTATTGATAACTCAAATCAGTCAAATGGCTCCACTGATCAAACTCCTGTTGAACCTTCAATTACCATTGATTTCTCCTCTTATTCTTGTCCTGCTGATCCCACACAAATGTCTTCCGCTGCCACTCTAGGTTCATCAAGTATCCCATCACTTAAATGGACTTCAAGTCATCCTGCTCACCAAATTATTGGTGATCCTCAGTAGGGCATTGTGACCAGATCAGCCACTAGAAACACATGTCTATCTGTTAATTTCTTGTCAATGATCACTCCTAAGAATATTGGTGAGGCTATGATTAACCCATCGTGGGTTGCTGCCATGCAAGAAGAACTAACACAATTCCAAAGACAGCATGTCTGGTTCTTGGTTCCTCTTCCTCCTGGCAAAGAACCCATTGGAACTAAATGGGTTTATAGGAATAAAATGGACGAAGATGGTGTTGTTATACGCAACAAGGCTAGGTTAGTCGCTCAAGGTTACCTTCAAGAAGAAGGTGTCGACTATGACGAAACCTTTGCTCCAGTGGCCAGACTTGAAGCAATACGCTTATTCTTGGCACATGCTGCTTATCGAAACTTCATTGTATATCAAATGGATGTCAAGAGTTCTTTCCTAAATGGAAAACTCGAAGAAGAAGTTTATGTGGAGCAGCCACCTGGTTTTGAAGACCTAACCAAGCCAAACCATGTTTATCGTCTTTATAAGGCATTATATGGTTTTAAACAAGCTCCTAGAGCTTGGTACGACACACTCTCTGAATTTCTTCTTTCTCATGAGTTTCAGCGAGGATCTATAAACAGCACCCTCTTTATTTATAAAAAGAGTGCTCATGTCCTATATGTACAAATATATGTCAATGACATCATATTTGGATCTTCCAGCAAGAAACTTTGCAATAAGTTTAGCTCACTAATGTCTTCTCACTTTGAAATGAGCATGATGGGTGAGCTGACCTTCTACCTTAGTCTACAAATTCGCCAACTTCCTGATGGCATTTTTATAAACCAAGAAAAATACATACGAGACATGCTGGCTAAATTTGATATGTCTAATATCACTACAAAGCCTACTCCCATGTTTTCTCCAAACAATCTCCATGCTGACCTTGATGGTAAGCATGTGAACCCCACTTTCTATCGTGGGATGATAGGCTCGCTGATGTCTCTCACAGCGAGTCGTCCAGACATTATGTTTGCTACTTGCCTTTGTGCGAGATATCAAGCATCTCCCAGGGAGTCTCACCTTCTCGCTGTCAAGTGTATCTTCAAATATCTCAAAGGGACTTCCTCTTTAGGTCTTTGGTATCCCAAAGATTCTAACTTTGACATAGTTGCATACTCTGATTCTGACTATGCTGGTTGCATATTAGATAGGAAAAGTACCAGTGGTGGATGTCAACTGTTGGGGGGAAGGTTGACTAGTTGGTCTAGTAAGAAACAGCATACAGTCTCCATCTCCACTGCTGAAGCAAAGTATGTGTCAGCAGCAAGTTGTTGTGCACAAGTCCTTTGGATGAAAAATCAACTTTCTGACTATGACCTAGATTTTTCTAAAATCCTCATCATGTGTGATAACACTAGTGCTATTGCCATCACACATAATCCTGTTCAGCATTCCAAAACTAAGCATATTGACATTAGGTATCACTTCATTCGTGATCATGTCATGAAGGGGGATGTTGAAATTTACTTCATCCCCACTGATGACCAACTTGCTGACATCTTCACTAAACCCTTAGATGAAAAGAGATTCAAGGATCTCGTCAGCAGGTTGGGAATGCTTAATGGTGAGTCTGCTACTTAACTTACATATCTTTTGTAAGTTAAAATCTCTTGACTTAGATCAAGATCCTCAGCAAGTTCAATTGTGTCTTACTTGCTACAAAACAAGGCAATGAAGAGCCCTAAAGTCTTCATCTAGTCCAGCAGCAAACGACTGCTGGTAAAGACATCTAAAATCTGTTGATCCCTGATGCTTTGGGAAAAAGAATAATAAAAGTAATAGGGTGATGAAAGTCCCTATCTAGTCCAGCAGCAAACGGCTGCTGGTGAAGACATCTAAAATCCGTTGATCCCTGATGCTTTGGGAAAAAGCATAATAAAAGTAATAGGGTGCTGAAAGTCCCTATCTAGTCCAACAGCAAACGGCTGCTGGTAAAGACATCTAAAATCCGTTGATCCCTGATGCTTTGGGAAAAAGCATAATACAAGTAATAGGGTGTTGAAAGTCCCTATCTAGTCCAGCACCAACGGCTGCTGGTAAAGACTTCTAAAATCCGTTGATGGCTGACAATTTGCCAAAAATTGTTTAATGCTCATCAGCATCCACCCTTTCTTTCTTTGTGGTGCTGATTAAAACTTGGTAACCATTCCTTTTAATAAAATAAACTCTTCAGTGGATACCTCAAACGGTTACCTCGATTTTCTCCCAAATGGGCAACTTGTACACTGTACGCGCCGTATGAACTCGAGTACAGTTGAAATCGTGGTTCATATAGTCACATCATACTTCTCTCATACGTACATATAAACAGTGTCTTACATTTTAATATAATTTTTTTATGCCACGTATGAAAGAGAGTACATGTGACGACTCACTTTTTGCAGTTATGGGACCCATATATATGCAAATCTCTTTCTCTTCACCTTCTTTTATGTTCATTTCATTCTATCAATCTTTCATATTCTCTAAAATCTCTCATATTATCTCAAATCTCTCCTACTTTCTTTAAATACTCATCTCAAATTCTTATATCATCATATCATCTAAAATGGCTTCTTCATCTGCTCCTGAACAAAATTTCTCATATCTCAACTCCAAAATCTATGATAATGAAGGCATTAACCCTTCAAATCAAGTGTCTTTCCAAGCCTCTAAGTTGGTTATCAAGGCCAATAACTATCTGGGATCTGAAGAGATCCCATCAAAAATCAAAGGTTACTTCTCAATGCTCGACTTCATAATGGGATGCCCAGTTAGAAGAGCTATTTATAGCGATCCCAAAGAAATAGCTGTCCACCTCCTAAGGGAGTTCTGGTGGACATGTGATTACAAAGTTTCAAGTAGCACCATTACTGGTACCGTCATGAAAGGGACGCGTACTATATCTATCTCAGTGGATCTAGTGAGACAAGTTCTTCGTTTTCCCAATCAAACTGAAGAACCACCATTTGTTGGACATGTTGAAACAAATGTTTGGAAGGAATGGTTGTTGTCCATTGGGTACGGATCTAACACAGTTCCACCCACACCTGTTCATAGCAATCCTCAAAAGAAGTTCTTGCCTGGGGTCTGGAGGTTGTTCTTTACGCATGTCATTCAATGTCTTGGTGGAAATAGTGGCTCATTTGATCAAGCCACTGCTGCTCAAATGCAGATGATCTATGCACTAGCAAATGGTCGAAATATAGACTTTGCCAGTGTCATTTTTGAAGACCTAAAGGGAAAGGTTACTATAAGGAACAGGTCAAGCTCTGTACCATTTTCAAGATTTCTATTGCTGATCTTCAAGCATGAACTGAAGGGAGAATATCTTCTTGAAGGTGCCTACTATCTTCTCTCTCCAAGGGTTGCGAGCTCTGTATATAAAACTCATGCTTGCGACCCCGAGCAATTCGACTCGAAGTATGCTGTGCTCACTCCAGCTATGAGGCAGGTACTTTATTCTGTATATCCTGAAATCTATAAACCTAACCCTGCTGGAGCTGGTATGCTGATAATCCCCCCAGCAGCCTCCCAAGAAAGCCAAAACAATTGTATCTTCTTCCACTTCACCTCCTGCTGCTGTCCCAAAACAGCAGCAGCGAGTACCAAAGGGCAAAACTACTAAGGTTAAGAAGTCCTCACTACCCAAGGACAATAGAGACCCAGTCAGCCCATCAGCAGCCTCAAAAAAGGTTGCTGACGAGAAAAAAGGGTAACCAAAAGCAGCCACCTCAAACTTCTGTAGGCGAGGTTGGTGAAGATCAAGGGCCACCCCAGCCCATTAGAGTTGTGTCCACTGAACAAACTATTCCCTCCTCTTCTTCTCAACCCTTTGAGTCGTTGTCAGCAGCCATATCACAGGTGATGCTAGAGACAACAATGTCTACGGTCGATGATGCTTTGGTGGAACAACACACTGAAGCTGAGGCACCCGGTTCCCCTACCCCTCTAAATTTTGCTCTTGAAGAAAGGTTAGGTGCTGCTGGTGAAAATCTTGAAGGTGATGCTGAAGGAAATGTTAGTAATGATGATGAGGAAAGCGATTTTGAGTTGGGAGAGTTTGTTGCTGATGAATTCCAGCTGGATTTCTCCAACCAGGCTGATGAAATTGAAGCAAGTGATATGGAGGTTGATGAAGAGGCTGCTGCTGTTGATGTAAATGCAGCAGCCATCAATGAAAGTACTGAAGAAGCTGCTGCCGATGACAATGCAGCAGCTAATATTGAAGAAACTAAGGTGCTGACTCTTTCTGCCAGACCTCAGACTCCACCCTTGCAACCAGTGAACACTATGCTCTCCCTTGGCATGCCCTCTTCCTTTCAAAGTGTTCCTGGCTGTTCTTCTGCTGCCAAGCCTGTCGATTCTCAAACTGCCAAAGAGTTGGGTATCTCTTACTCCACTAACTCTTCTGACAGGCTGGCCAGGGTGGAACACTAATTAAATGATCTCACCAAGGCTGCCACACTCGCTGTTCAACTTAAAAGTCATGAAGATGATAGATTGGTGAAGATCTTGGAGAGCTGGTACAGCAAGCAGAATGAAAACACTGCCAGCATCTACACTCTTAAGGAAAAATCTGTCTCTATGGCTGCTGATCAAGAGAAGCTGCGCACTTATACAAATGTTATGAAAAAGGATCAGCAGGCCATTCGAGGGTTCTCGTGATCGCTGTGCAAGATTGGAACGGCTGTAAGGTTCTCAGCAAAGAAAGCATCCAGCAGCAGTGAATCTGCTGCTGCCGAAGCCAAAAGGGTTGCTGACCTGGTTTCTCCTCTTATCTCCCAGGTTGAATGCAACACCAAGGTCATAAATGCCTTGGAAACTCAAGTGGCCAGTCTTCCTCCTCATGTCTCTTTCACTGAGGAAGATCGTAAGCGCCAAATGCATCTGGAACAAGAAGTTGGGGACATAAAGAAGATGTTGTCCCAACTTCTTCAGCAGCAGGCAGCTCCAACAGCAACTGTGGAGGTAGTTATTAATGATACTACCTCGAAGGGGGAGAAGGTTGATGCTGCTGTGATGGCACTTGTCAGCGAAGCTGTGAACAAAGCGGTAAATGATATATATGAAGCTTCTGCTGACAAGGTTGTATGTGAAGAAAACACTGCTGCAGCCACTGAAAAACAAGATAAACTGGCAACAGTGGCTGTCAGTGAGGACAAAGTATACACTCCCCCTGCTTATGTTGAGGGGGAGACAAGAATTGATGCTGAAGTTCCCCCTACTGGTGCTGAGGGGGAGACTGAGGAAAATGTTAATGCTGAAGGGGAGCAGCAGATTGTTGCCAAATCTCCCCAGCCTGAAACTTCTAAAGCTGAGCAGTTGGAACCAGAGACCATGAAGGTTGTATGGGAAGCTGGGTTCGCTCAGGAAATGGCTCAAGACAGATCTCGTGAGATGTTGCCAATCTTTCATAGACGGTATCTGGCAAATGTTGAAATCACTCCAATGACTGAAAGTCAAAGGAAACAGCTCACATAGTCTGGATTATTCAAAGAACCTCAAGCTGCTGCCACCTCGTTCTCTGTTGAATCACTAACCATCCAATCCCCAGCAGGTCATCAACATCAAATGATTGATATTTTAGCCTTGATTGCTGAGGGTAAAACTCAAGAAGAAGCTATCAAGGAGCTGGACAGAATTAAAGAAAACCAAGAAAATGAAAAGAAAAACTTGGAATTCATAAGACAACTGCCACTCCTTGAAAAAGACCAGTTGGATGCTGAGCAAAGAATGATTCTACAAACAGGTGGTGCTGAAGCTCTCTACAGGCATAAACATGATGAAGTAGAGAAGCAGCTGAGTGAAAAGAGAGCCAAGTTTGATAGCGAAAAGGCTAAATGGTTGAAGCATATGAATGACAAGAGGCGGCCCCAAAGAATAGTGGCAGTTGAAGCCTTTCGTGCTGATATGAGCTTAAAGACAAATTTGAAGATCTTAAGGGAAGGTGCTGATAAGCCTGTCAGGTATGAAGGTGTCAAGGCAACTACACTAAGTGCCTCGGAATGGGCTGAAGTGTATATGCTTATAAAGGACAAAAAGGCTCCCAGCTATGATCAATTGAAGAACATGCTGAGGGAGTACTTTGAAAAGGCAAAAGTCTTTGAAACAATTCAGGTGTGACTTGCTTATGCTGAGGCTAGTGTTTGGAGCTCCAGCAGCTACCTCAATAACTGCTGGCAAGAAAACAAAAAAAAAAAGAAACGCATCAAACCTTGCCAACAGCTCTCCATCCTCTAGCTGGTGATGCCACACTGAATCTTCGATTGCCCTCCAGAAGCACTTTTGAAGAAGGAAGAATATTGGAATCCCCTGCTGGCATATTCTACCAAAACTTCCAAAATGATCAACTCTTCATCAGGCTGGCTGAAATTGAAAAAGCGTCGACTGGTTTTCTGATCAGCATTAGAAGAAGGTCTGCCAAGATGTCAAGTGCTAGATCAGTCATCAGCAAGATAGATGAAGAGTTATTGAAGCCAGCAAGAAGAGAAGATCCAGTTCTAAGGATTGCCAAACAGGAAGATGCTTGGGAGATAGAGGCTGCCAATCTTTAGATGTCTTAATTTTCTAAAAGCTTTATGCTTCAGCTTGTAATTCACTTTGATGATATAAAAGACATCTTTTCTTCATATTACATTCTTCTTACTTACTCAGCAAGTCTCTTCAGCGAATAGGGGGAGATTGTTGAGTCTTGGATTCGCTGATAAGACTTACTCGCTGACATGTATAGTCAGCAAGCCTTCAGTGAGTCCAGTGACTCTCTTCAGCGGGATGCATACTGACCAAATGTTTGTCATGACGGGAAGTATTCAAACCATATGAAGACAAGAGTCACATGGTGGTTCTTCCAACTGTAACATACCTTACTTGGAAAAGGTACATGTTGGGACCAAAACTTGGGTCTTCTCTCTCATACATATTTTGGTAAAGAGGACAAAGGATCTTGCTTGGAAGTACAAGGAGCCAATGAAATGTCGACAACCACCATCTATCACCATCAAAGGAAGGCTATGTTGCCCTAATTCTACCCCTATATAAAGCAACACAGCCGCATTGTATCAAGTGTTTTTGTCACCTTGAAAGTGTGTGTCACTTGTAATTGTTCAAGTTTTTAGTGTATCTAGACTTAGCAATTACCTCTGTTCTTTTGTATTCTTGTAAGACAAGTGTGTAAGATCAACCATGTATTCATCGTTTAATCAATGATACATATGATTATCCTTGCATTGATTTATTACAATTGAACTTGTTATTTATGTTCTTATTTACTTTCTTGTTTAATTTAGATATAACATAAGTTGTGAATTCGTGGACCATCAGGTACGGTGAACCGAATCAGGTGGTATGACGAACCAAACAGTGCAATAAACGCAACCCATTCCAACTGATACGACGAACCAAATCGAAAATATAAACGACTCAAATGTACTGGTATGCGAACCATTTCCGTTTTGACTTCCCAACTTCAAAAATAAGATTACAGTTTTTATTTGAACGACAAAAAGAATATATAATTTTTAAGTTCCAATATATTTTGTAATTAATACGTATTTTGTTCAAAATTATAGTGAATATGTATCTCAAGCTTATGTGGCATGAGCTGCTAGTTGTTATTATTAAAAAGTTTAAAGTTAAATCCGTCAATTATCATGTCTATAAACTTTTAATAGGTTTATAGCCAAGATGAGTAAATAAATTATGAGATCTACGCTGTATACCGAATCCACTGTACATGTACAATGACGAGGTATATAAGATAGTAAAGCTTTATTAATTATGCCAGTAGAATTGAATAAGCACGAAGAGATCCGTTAACAGCAGATTGGTCCAGCATATAATATAGACATGAAAGGAAAATTTAAGTGATAATTAAACATCTCTCAAAACTTTTAAACACTAACATACATATTAATTAAATATTGATATCTACATACATAAAGTGTATTATCATAACTTGCTAAACTAATTTGTACGTACGTATGAGAAGTATGTAGCATGGGGGAATTTAGTTAACTGATGATAGAATGAGGATAAATAAACTTTTAAATATGATTACTAATGGGTAGAAGTTGTTGTAGACCCGACAACTTTGACTGTAGATGAATGCACTCGGACCGAATTTGATTATTTTCCGAAATGACAAAATGGCAATGGTTTATAAGTGAAGTCAACCGGTTCTTGAGCTCTTGGTTTTCAATTCTTAAAATGTTGACTTGGTCAGTTAGTTCATCTAAATGTCTTTTCTTTCTTAGCCTTGATTTTCTGGCGGATTCGCGGTTAGATATGATTCTTTTACGCTTGCGTTCTTGATCATGGGGATAGAATGTATCCGATGCGGAGGTGGAGATGGATGGTGGTTCGGGTTCTAAGGAGAGGATTTCACAAATTTCGGCTTCAATGAGATGGTAGTGAACCGGGTCTAGTTGATCAAAGGACATGATCGTTGGGTTTCAAAGTTTATGGTTTGAATGGACCGGAAGGAGAAAGGGGAGAGTGATGGAGTCGAGATGAAGAATTTATAGACGACTTGGAATGTTTGGTGCAGTGTGGGTCCTACCAAATATTTAGCTTTGCAAATGTAAGAATATGATAAGTGCCTACAGATCATATTTGACAAGGCCAAACAAAGCAAGAAGTTTCAATTTCAAATCTTATGGGATAGAGTATTATGTATAGCTTTTTTATTATTCTTCTTTTTTTAAGGGCGGGCGTATAAATTTGTTTTTTTAGGTATAACATTTCTCTAAAAAATATACTAGAAATTATTTAAACCGATTTACACCAAATAAGTTACGAATAATCCAAACTAGATATTATAATCATATCTGGTTTTCGCTCTACTTTGGTTTAAACTATAGACGGATAGAGTTGATTTAAACAATAAACTATATATTTGAACTGGGTTAGTCGTATCCTGTTTTATTAGTTCGTTTAGCAAACCGGTTCAATTAAAAACCGACGTTTCAAACATTGTGACTTTGAAACCAAGATTGTTAGAAACTATTACACATTTACACTGATAGTTTTTATTCCTGTTCAATAGGTCACACTTGTTGGAGTGTGATCATGTTAATTATAAAATGTATGTCCGGAAATAATTTAAGCCTACGGGGTCACACGAAATGACACGGTAACTCTATATTACTAATTGATATATTCACGTACTACATTAATTAGTTTGATCATGAAATGATTAATTTAAATATATTAACGGGTTAATTATTTTTAATTAATTAAAAGGAGGATTAAAATGTGAAATAAGGGAATTAGAGTTAGACTCTAATACACCTAATGAGGCCGGTTTTAGAGGCTTATTAATTAGGAGTCCTAATATGACTTGGTCACCAAATCATTAAACCCTAGTCTAATCCCTATAAATACAAGGCTTAAGCCGAAGGTTTTATTATTCATTCACATAGAAAATTCCTCTCTTTTCTTCTTTGTCTCTCGGTCAAAATCAAATACATTGGCTGAAGTTTGTTTCATTATTCGTGGAACACTCAAACAATTATATAATAATTCATAGCATTAATTGTGATTATTATTTGTTTTGACAGCAACAAGAAGTTTGGTTTTATTCCAACTAGTTTTTCGACAGAAGTGATACAAAGGGGTTTGTTGTTCGTGATTGGGGTACTAGCATACGGTATAGAGGTGTCTAGTGTGCGATCGTAGAGGAGTTTTACTTTAAATCCTAATTCATCATAATAATAATATTAACAATATTAATTGGAAGCTTTGCATAAGGTACACGTCTCAATTCAATTCTTTGTTAATTAATTTGATTGCATATATATTTCGATTCTTCTGTTGCGTTTACTCGTGATTATATATATGTTTATGGTTTCATATTCTAACAACACCCCCAAAAAAGCATGATATTTTGTCCCTTTATTTGTGTGAAAACATACAGTCTGCCCGTTTTTTTTGAATATATGAACATCCAATATGTCGATGACGATGAGTTATAAATTACTTCGAAACGGAAGCCAGCTGTATTAAATTTGTATGGTTGAAGATCATTATTCATGCATGTGGGACTACGTACTTTTGGACTAAATGTCTTATTTGGTCTTAAGATGACACAAATTCCACATATTATAAGCAAAATATATGTTGATTAAACTTTACGGCTAATTTTTTACTGAAACTTTTATCTAAAATGGACTCATTGATGTACTTTCTAATTAACTTTGGTAACACGTATAATAGAGACATAGCTAGTAAGTGCCTTGACTAAACTTTTCGCCTTAAAAGATCGTATTCAATAATATGTGACCATGCACAAAACTTTTGTGGGTGATATATATAAATAAAAGGTAAATTGACTAATTAGGTATAAAAAAATTAATTTAACACATAAAGCATCACGTCATTACCAACTAAGTTGTGGTGTCAGCTAAATAAAGTATAACCAACTATAACAGTTATTTTTGGTCAACCACGTATAGAGTTTATAAGTTTATGGATGATAAATATTAATATTTTAATTTATTAGAGAACCATATACAAAATTAAAAATATATAGTACTCATCTAATGATTAATCCCTTAATATAACATATCCATCAAAGGTTGCCTAGATTTTGTTAGAATATATATATTTGTAGATACAATGACTTTCAAATTGAAATACAAAAAACAAACAAAAAATAAGATTGATTAATAAATAATTAAAACAAACTTATCTTATTCTATCGTATATATTAGAGATTATTAATTAGTATTAACAATAATGATGATAGTTATATCAAGACAAATGATAATAATAATATTTATGTTATCGGCTATATGTCCCCCTATTATCTGTTCAGATGTCGTGTTCAGCTTTTCTATGTATTTCCAAGAGATATTTATGGGGACCATGCTCTATCATGCGATGATATTGTTGGTAGTAACTTTGGCATAACTTGGTGTGCGACACCTTAGTTGACATTTGCTAGCGATTGAGCGGGGGTTTCAGCTCGTAAAGAAGTTGATATCGGGCTTACTGGAAACAGGGACAACTCCTTACGCCCCGCTGACTTTGTGCATGGTCGTGCTGTGAATATGTGATTGGGGTTGCACAACGTAAATGCGCCAAGTGTGCATATGGTTTTCTTCCATTCTCATTCTCATTCTCTTTCTTTGGGTAACTTGATATGGATACGGTGACATTACTTAAGCGAGTCCAAAAATTTTTTGTGACGGAAGACATTAGAGTACATGTTGGTGCCCATATATTTAGTATGATTAACTTTGATATCGCTAGAGGAGTGGATCAACATAATTTCTCGACTTCCCATTAATTTTTTGTAATGTTTTTTATATTTATAATAAAGTGATGCTTTTAATAAAATAATAATAAATAATAATGGGATATGACATATTCTCTTAAATTATTAGTCAAAACATCCTCCTAATAAAATAACAATAGTACGATGACATTTGGAAAAATCAAGTGTTAAGTTTGAGAAAAAAAATAATTAATGGAATTTTATAGACTTTTTGGAGGATTTTTACGATAGTATGTAGATGAATTCATTTTAATACGAAGGATTAAAAATTATTACCATGATTCAGTTAACATATTTTATTATGGAAGTAATTTGGAAAAAGTGTGCAAAGTCGCACGTGTATGTTAGCTGAAAGGGTCCACGACATTTTAATTAGCTTAATCGTTAAGATTCACGCCATATCCAGTTCATGTGCTATTGATCGACCCCAAATGTGAGCTTTTGTTTTCTTTTTAATTTTTAGATAAAAATAAATAAATAATGTGTATAGAAAATTATATGATAGGTTGCATGTCTTATTATATTTGTTTTGACATATCCACGTGAGTACGTGACATATCTGACCCGATTATATATATATATCATCCCGGCATCCCGTGAACAAGATTAATTTTAAACTTCCTTTGATCTATTATGGAGTTGAGATTTATTTGATGATTGAGTAAGCTAAGTTATTTTGAGAAGAAAAAAAATAGTAAGAACTTTTGAGAATTATTATTATTTTTTTTTAAAACAGCAAAGGCCAAGTCACAGGTATCTAGTACCTACCCGATTCATTTTCCGTTGTGCTTGGAGTTCCCATTTTCTTACAATTTATTTGTGATTCATCTGATAGTATTATTTATGTTACGTGTACATTGTACATGAACAATTATAGGAACACATATGCATGAACGTACAAACCAAACATGTCTATGATCTTATCATCATATATATGCAAGTATGAGCTTATATGCATGATAGTATTATGTGTATATATATATATACTTATTTTGTAAATGAATATTTAATATGATTAGTTAGTGATCACATATGCATTAATAGTTTTTATGAACATATGTATGCAAATATTTTTTAATAAATAGTTAATGTAATATGCATAGTCATATCAATATATGAATTCAACTACTTTTTAATAAATAATTAATGTGATTAGTTAGGTGATCACATATGAACAATCATATGATTATATTTTGAATAAATATTTAATATTATGTCCCAGAAGTTTATTAATATACAAAAGTATAATGAACACAAAGAGTTGTAGAGGGGATGAATACAACTTTTCTTTAATTCTTAATTAACTTTAAAAATATGTTTTAAAGACTCAGATTGTGATATATATATATAATATAGGAAATAAGAATCAATAAAACAGTAAAGCAGTAATCAATCATTCTTGAGCACAGATTGTGGTTTCAAATGTAATCCTTTATTAAGATTAAATCTATACAAAGAATTACAGGGTTGTTACGTGTAACATCCTAAATTTATTAAGCCAATGAAAATTAACCTATATTATAGTTTTGACATTAAAATAGTTTCCTAGTATTTTATTTCTAAATATGGGATTGTTTTAGCTGGAACTTTAGCGGATAGCGGGTAAAATACCCACAAAAACTCATTTGGGTCGTGGCACTTAGAAAAGTTGCCAGACACTTCTTTTTTTTTTGTTGAATCACAATTCCACCACCAACCCTTTTCATTATTCATCTTTTCTTCATTCCATCTTTACCTTAATTCTAATTCTCCAAGTAATTCAAGAAATTCTTCAAAGCTTGATCATAATAATAATCTTCCTTCATCTAAGAAATTGAAAAGTGGGGTTTATGCCTAGTGGTGGTGGCTGAAATTTTGAGGAAGAAGGAGGAGAAATTAGGGCTTGAATTCATGATTTTGTTCTTGAAACATTAAGGTAATTTTCTTATTAATCATAGTTTTAATTATTGTAGAAATTAGGGTTCTTATTATTAAATTGAATTGGGGAAATTGGGGGTTTTCTTTATATTGAGTAAATTGATATAATATGAATTAGGGTTCTTGTAAGTTAATCAAATTAGGGTTTTAATTGAGTTGCATGATAGATTTTGATGAATGGAAGTAAGAAGAAATCTGGACAGATTCTGCCCCTGATGTTGTAACGAGTTAAACGCCTTCATGACAGCATTTTCACTTGTTGAGTCCTAAAAAGAAAATGTAGGTTATTGTGTTAGCAAAATTTTCCCACTGGAATGAGTTCAAAATTCGAAGTAGAACTCTAGTTATGAATTTTTGAATCCAGTGGCGCAATGCTGATCTTTCAGCAAAAATGATTCTGATGTCTGTTATTAAAACTGGTAAAACACATTCTTGCAAGTTAATTCATGTTTTGGTCACTGAATATAAAATGTACTAAAATGTGTTAAGAAGAAGTGGCCACTGGAATGAGGTCAAAATATGGTGTAGAACTCAAGTTATGGTCATTTGAAGGCAGTAGGGTCAAAGCTGTTTAACAGCAGCAGTTTTGATTTTTAAAACGACCAGAAGTCACCTTTGAAGGACAATTCACATATTGGTCACTAAAGATAAAAGGTAGGTATATGTGTCACCTAAATTTGGCCACTGGAATCAAGTAAAAAGAGTAAGTAGAACTTGAGTTATGCTTGTTTGAAGTCTGCTAGGTCAAATATGTTAATGACAATTTTGATGCGAAAGTAACTCTTGGCCAATTGAAAATGATGTAAGAGATACATGTTATGTGAACCAACCCAAGATTAATATAAGATTGTAAATGATGGGTTGGGTGTTGAAATGTTAGTGATTATGGCTAGATGGCCTAGTATGGGATTGATGATCCTATATGCGTTGTGATTTGTTGCTAGGTTGAAGCATACATGTTTTTTTGTTCATGCGGCCTCTTGATTTATGATTTTGGTTGTCGCGGAGGAGGTGAGTACTCTTGCATACCTTTATGTTTACGTTGGGTCAATTACCATGAGATGTGAATGTTCCAAGCATGGTAATTGATTTGGCGTGAAGCCCATGTGGGGCATTGTTTATGAGGCCTAAGAACCTCCGGGGCCTAAGAATCCCGATAGTTGATGTGAAATGAGGCCTAAGAACCTCCGGGGCCTAAGAATCCCGATAGATATGATTTGTTATGATTGTTTAGCTTATATGGATCCATATATGTGTTGATAGTGTGCAAGGTGAGCATGTAAATGTGGCATGACGGTGTCATAGGTTACATGTGAAAGTCCTTGCACTTTGCCCTCCTTCGTAGGTATAAACGTATGCAAGATTATTCACTAAGCTTTGCTTACTTTTTAGTTGTTTACCCTTTTATAGGTTGTCCCGGATGCGGAAGAAAGTAAGTATTGTAAAGATTGAAGTTAAAGATGCTTAATGGATATGGGTTGCTTTGGTTAAATGCGGATAATGGTATTGGTAATAGGACCCATAGTGACCCCTTTGAACTATTGGCTCTTTGTACTCTTGTTATGTCTTTTTGGAGAATTATTATGATGTCTAGAGTTAGACTCGAGTTTTTGGGTATTTTAAATGGGTCGTTTTGTAGTTGTAATGTATGGATTTTGTTTAAATGTGTTTTGGAGAAACTCATAATCCGTAACAGGTTTGGATGATGATTTTACGAATGGGTCATGCCGAAATTTCTAATTTTGTACGTCGTCATTTGTAAGATGTCAACTCGGGTAATTGACCCATTGGTGGTAAAGTGAATGTTTGGTCAACGGATACTTTTACCTTGCGTATTTTTGAGTCGAAATGTTAAAAAAACGTCAAAAGGAGTATTTTTGGTGTACAACAGAAGAGGACGGCCTTTGTGCAGAGGACGGCTCTTGTGGACGGCCTCTGCAGGACACAAGAGCCGTGCTCCTCTGTAATTTTTACATTTTTTTTATCGAGGCTTCGTTTGATCTTTTCGGATCCTGAAACTCGCATAGTAGTCTATTAACATCATTTTAAGAACATTCCAAGTGTCTTTTCTTGAATTGGAACATTTTGATTTTTCGCGAAAATTGGCCGTATTTTTCTAAGTATAATTTAACTAATTTGCGTTTCTTTTCTTTTATGTTCATACTTTTGGGACTAAATTGAGTCGAGGCGTTACAAGTTGGTATCAGAGCCGTGGTTTAAGGGATTTAGGTATTTTATTATTACACGGATACCTAGACTTAAACCATAGATGTGACTTGACCTTATGTGCATAGTTTGGTTTCTAGTGACATATGGATGTATTTAGCGCAGTTCACTTGAGGTGTTATGATAAGTAATCATGATAATGACTGCAGCATTATTATGATCACATATTATAATAGCTCAAGTTAAGTCCGTTGAATATGGAAGTATGTTAGTAGGAAGCCATAGGTTGGAGACCTTATTTGGCAATGTGAATTGTGTTATGTTTTTACTAGTTAATAGCTAAGTATGATAGAATATTAGCTTTGCATGCTAACTGGTTTATTGAATGGTTAGAATTGAAAATTTGAGATTGGCTTAGGAGTTTAATATATTGTTTGATGATAGTAAGGAAGAAGACATGATAAATACATGATAAATGTGAAAAGTATGCGAATGTGATAGAGCATAAGTTTTGTTTGAATAATAGGCCATGAGGTCGTAAAAGTGAAAAGCTGAAGTGATTTATAAGTTTAAGAGATGGTTTTTCGCTTATAAAGAAAAAGTATGTTGAATGCTTGATGAATGTTGAATGTATGCGAATGAAGTGTGATGTTATTTTGTGTAAGACCATTGGGTAGTGAGACCCGTGGCATCATTATTGTGTTAAGAAGGCCATACAAGATATGGCAATGAAAATCAATTGTGTGGTGATGTGATGTGATTTAAATTGGTTGATTAATGTTATGAAGGCACATAATGTGTGTTAATATAAGATTGTAGAGTTGGAGACTCATAGTCTAATTAAATTTGCGTAAATGATATGTTGAAGGATCATGCGAAGTATAATAAAAAGTAATTGAGTAGTAACATGTTTAAATTGGCAAGCCTAACGTAATGAATGCATGTTACGTATTGGTATAAAGCCTTAGAAATTAGAAATTTTAATATAACGATGAATATTTATGTGTATGATAAAAGACCATACGGAGTATGGTGAATGTGATTTTGACTTTGATTGACCTATTTTTATTGAATGAATATTTGACTACTTGATGTATGATGATAGAAGTTAAGTTGGAATTGGCATACTGAGAACATGAAGATAATATGGTAACAATGAATTCGTAATTGATAAGTATGGTAGTTATAAGAGTTAGAAACCTAATCGGAAATCCTTCGAGCCAAATCGTTTTTCTTTTCCTTCACAAGCGCGTAGTGCAATGCTTGAGAATAGATTGGTTAAGTGTGAATGATACAGAAATTTGTGGGAGGAGAAGGCGACCTAGTTGACTATCCTTATTTGAGTGAATGTAACTGTCTTTGGCGGTAGAAAGGAAACGGTCGACTTTTATTGGTGCTTTCGCCCGTACGTATTGATAATCGTTGCATGATAGTCTAGTCTCATGTGTTTGGATCACCGACGCCGAGTGGAAACCATGGTCTATGGAAAATGTTCTTGTTGTTCAGGAAATTCCCCAATGTCTTTTCCGTTGATCTTTATTCGTTCTAGTCATTTCCGAGTGGTATAATAATCCTTTTTGAAGAAATCAAAGATGGAATTATGCGCATGCGTTTATCTTTCGTGAGTTAAAAGAGGTAACAGTCGAAGAAGAGTACCGTCGACAAGAATCATGTTCTACTCGATCTTCTTATTACTTTAAGATGAATTTTCGTTCCTTTTAATCATCAACTCAAGACGAGCGAGGAAGAGGTTTCTGGAAATGCTATCTACACTTGTTTTGAGAAGTTTGAAATTGTGGTTATGCTCTTCGATTTTATCCATGATTTTGCAAATTTTCATGAGTCTTACGAATCGCAATTGTTTTCGTTATAAGTTCGTTTACGCGAAGTAAAGGAGATAATATAAAAAGGGAGACTTCCCTGTCAAATCGTCAGATGAGCAGATTAGAAAAGTGAAATTATCTATATCGTGGGATTACCCAGAAGATGGATTGAGGTTGATTCGACTTGGAATGGTGCGGTGATGAAGTGGAGACAACCTACAAGATCAATATAGATTAGAAGCTTCGTAATTGACAGGTGATAAATGTCACTTTACTTTCTGCACTTGAAGATAGTCTCACCGTCGACTGAACTAATTAGAAAGAATGCGAAGTGAACTAGGAGAAAAGAATGAGAAGTTGATCGGGGTAATAAAAGAACAGAAGAAGAATCGTTTCATTCACGGTTCAAAGTCCATCGGAGTTGTTTGTACTTTAAAATTTTCGTGTTTTACCTATATACCGTCAAGTTTACGATTTGTTTTTTTGATCATATAAGTCTTAAAGTATTTTCTTTTCGTGAAAATTGCCGAGTAAAATGATTAACTCTTTCGAAAGATTATGTCTACGAAGTTTGGTGTCGCCCGAAGAGATTGTTGCAATGAGAACCTAATGAAACGAGGAGTCAGATTACACGAAATATTTCTAAAGAATTTTGCGGATTCACTAGATGTCATGACAGAACTTAGAATCCTCTCTTTAACGAAACCAAAGCGAATTTGCTCCATGAAACCTGAATACTTCTTTAGCCAGGTACAGCAAAGGTGTGTCAAGATTTAAAGAAAGGGCATTAGTGACTCGAAATGAAGTAGAAGGTTATGAAATATGTTAAGAGTTGCCACACTTTTGCATAAGCAAAATCCTAGCACCAAAAGACTTATGGGAAATGTCAATCTTTGGAAACCTTCAAGTTAAATGGGAGTACATCATGATGGACACGGTTACGAAATCTCTCAAGACGTCTGGAGACCAATCTGATTTTATCTGGTTGTTGCTTAACATTTAATGAAGGGCGCGTAAACCCTACCAATTCGAATACTCACAAGCCAGGAATGGTAGTCAACATTTGTGTCGAGAAAGTTGTAACGAGGCATGGAGTTTCCGTCATTCAATGTTTCTGGCAGAAATGCACGTTTTGCTTCATGCATTTGAAGTAAATGTCAAGAAGAAATGGACAAGTTGATCTTTTGATTTATGGAGAGAAGTGGAGTAACTAGAGCTGTATGACATGAGTATGGACATGATATCGACTGAGAGAGTCAAAGCGATAAGATAACAACTTAAAGAGGGTCGTGATCAGCAAGAATCTTAGGTAGATAAAAGAGTGAGACTGATTAAGATCAATTTTGGTTTTTATATAATATGGAGAGGCGTTTTACAATTCTGCATGCGAAGAAGCCAGATCTTGCTTAAATGGTTCATTCATAATACGTGCTCGAGACGACAAGATTACTGATTGTTTGGAATCATCCAAGAAGCTTCCAAGAAATTTATCCTATCTCTCACAATTTTCGTTTTATGAAATTTTATGCCGCCAAGGTTTTACGTGTGCTTGTAAGAGGTGTTCTAATTAATGTCGTTGTTGGATGCGGCTTGGATCACGAGGTCGTGATCCGTTCCAAGTGGAGGAGAGTTGTAACATCCTAAATTTATTAAGCCAATGAAAATTAACCTATATTATAGTTTTGACATTAAAATAGTTTCCTAGTATTTTATTTCTAAATATGGGATTGTTTTAGCTGGAACTTTAGCGGATAACGGGTAAAATACCCACAAAAACTCATTTGGGTCGTGGCACTTAGAAAAGTTGCCAGACACTTCTTTTTTTTTTGTTGAATCACAATTCCACCACCAACCCTTTTCATTATTCATCTTTTCTTCATTCCATCTTTACCTTAATTCTAATTCTCCAAGTAATTCAAGAAATTCTTCAAAGCTTGATCATAATAATAATCTTCCTTCATCTAAGAAATTGAAAAGTGGGGTTTATGCCTAGTGGTGGTGGCTGAAATTTTGAGGAAGAAGGAGGAGAAATTAGGGCTTGAATTCATGATTTTTGTTCTTGAAACATTAAGGTAATTTTCTTATTAATCATAGTTTTAATTATTGTAGAAATTAGGGTTCTTATTATTAAATTGAATTGGGGAAATTGGGGGTTTTCTTTATATTGAGTAAATTGATATAATATGAATTAGGGTTCTTGTAAGTTAATCAAATTAGGGTTTTAATTGAGTTGCATGATAGATTTTGATGAATGGAAGTAAGAAGAAATCTGGACAGATTCTGCCCCTGATGTTGTAACGAGTTAAACGCCTTCATGACAGCATTTTCACTTGTTGAGTCCTAAAAAGAAAATGTAGGTTATTGTGTTAGCAAAATTTTCCCACTGGAATGAGTTCAAAATTCGAAGTAGAACTCTAGTTATGAATTTTTGAATCCAGTGGCGCAATGCTGATCTTTCAGCAAAAATGATTCTGATGTCTGTTATTAAAACTGGTAAAACACATTCTTGCAAGTTAATTCATGTTTGGTCACTGAATATAAAATGTACTAAAATGTGTTAAGAAGAAGTGGCCACTGGAATGAGGTCAAAATATGGTGTAGAACTCAAGTTATGGTCATTTGAAGGCAGTAGGGTCAAAGCTGTTTAACAGCAGCAGTTTTGATTTTTAAAACGACCAGAAGTCACCTTTGAAGGACAATTCACATATTGGTCACTAAAGATAAAAGGTAGGTATATGTGTCACCTAAATTTGGCCACTGGAATCAAGTAAAAAGAGTAAGTAGAACTTGAGTTATGCTTGTTTGAAGTCTGCTAGGTCAAATATGTTAATGACAATTTTGATGCGAAAGTAACTCTTGGCCAATTGAAAATGATGTAAGAGATACATGTTATGTGAACCAACCCAAGATTAATATAAGATTGTAAATGATGGGTTGGGTGTTGAAATGTTAGTGATTATGGCTAGATGGCCTAGTATGGGATTGATGATCCTATATGCGTTGTGATTTGTTGCTAGGTTGAAGCATACATGTTTTTTTGTTCATGCGGCCTCTTGATTTATGATTTTGGTTGTCGCGGAGGAGGTGAGTACTCTTGCATACCTTTATGTTTACGTTGGGTCAATTACCATGAGATGTGAATGTTCCAAGCATGGTAATTGATTTGGCGTGAAGCCCATGTGGGGCATTGTTTATGAGGCCTAAGAACCTCCGGGGCCTAAGAATCCCGATAGTTGATGTGAAATGAGGCCTAAGAACCTCCGGGGCCTAAGAATCCCGATAGATATGATTTGTTATGATTGTTTAGCTTATATGGATCCATATATGTGTTGATAGTGTGCAAGGTGAGCATGTAAATGTGGCATGACGGTGTCATAGGTTACATGTGAAAGTCCTTGCACTTTGCCCTCCTTCGTAGGTATAAACGTATGCAAGATTATTCACTAAGCTTTGCTTACTTTTTAGTTGTTTACCCTTTTATAGGTTGTCCCGGATGCGGAAGAAAGTAAGTATTGTAAAGATTGAAGTTAAAGATGCTTAATGGATATGGGTTGCTTTGGTTAAATGCGGATAATGGTATTGGTAATAGGACCCATAGTGACCCCTTTGAACTATTGGCTCTTTGTACTCTTGTTATGTCTTTTTGGAGAATTATTATGATGTCTAGAGTTAGACTCGAGTTTTTGGGTATTTTAAATGGGTCGTTTTGTAGTTGTAATGTATGGATTTTGTTTAAATGTGTTTTGGAGAAACTCATAATCCGTAACAGGTTTGGATGATGATTTTACGAATGGGTCATGCCGAAATTTCTAATTTTGTACGTCGTCATTTGTAAGATGTCAACTCGGGTAATTGACCCATTGATGGTAAAGTGAATGTTTGGTCAACGGATACTTTTACCTTGCGTATTTTTGAGTCGAAATGTTAAAAAAACGTCAAAAGGAGTATTTTTGGTGTACAACAGAAGAGGACGGCCTTTGTGCAGAGGACGGCTCTTGTGGACGGCCTCTGCAGGACACAAGAGCCGTGCTCCTCTGTATTTTTACATTTTTTTTATCGAGGCTTTGTTTGATCTTTTCGGATCCTGAAACTCGCATAGTAGTCTATTAACATCATTTTAAGAACATTCCAAGTGTCTTTTCTTGAATTGGAACATTTTGATTTTTCGCGAAAATTGGCCGTATTTTTCTAAGTATAATTTAACTAATTTGCGTTTCTTTTCTTTTATGTTCATACTTTTGGGACTAAATTGAGTCGAGGCGTTACATTACGGAAACAAGATAACCTACAAATATCTAAACAACCCTTGAAACGACAAACAACAATCAAGAATTTCTTGCTCAAGAGAAGCAGCCCAAGCTGACTTCCTACAGACTAAGTTGTGTGTAAGAGCAGAGAGAACTTGTATGAAGAATGATTCTAAGAAATGCCACACATATGCGTACAAGGAATGTGACTTTTATAGGCGAAAGTCATTCTTCTCTTGGTATCCAATTAAGCCACGTATTGTTCTTTTGTTGAACGATCAAAGGAATATTTGATCGTGCCTTCATTGTACTTGTGGTCCCCAAAACCTACACCACGTCATTTTGATCCTCCAATAAGAATATGGACACGCATATGTATTTTTGTCACCAACCTAGATTATAGGAACCTTCCTAGTCACATCATTTGTCCTTATCAACAAACCTAGGTTGTTATCTTCACTTGATTGTCAGACACAGATTGCTCGTTTGTCATGAGCAGATATGTCTAGGTGTTCCCAAGCAGACTACTAAGTACAAGCTGACTTCCACTACCAGCTTGGTCTTCTGTTAGGTCGAAAATCAACTAAGTATAATTTGTTCAAAATAGTTGAGGCTCAGTGAAGAAAGCTTGCTCAGGATTCTGAAGTCATTCAGAATAAAGCTCACTGAAGCTTCACTTCAGATTCAGAATCAACCAACACTAAAGACGTTCAGACAAAGGTCAAAGACTGAAGACTGAAGAAGAAGATCATCTCAGAAGCAGAGCTCAGAGAAGATCTTACCTAAAGTTGAATCTGAAGAGGCTTAGTGAAAAAGTACTTACAACACTTTTTCACTGATTACGAGGAAAGTCTTTTTGCAGCTTTAACTACCTTTACCCGGTTAATTTCTATCAACCTGGGATTCGGAAAGTTTTAGCAAAAGGTTGGGAATAAAGTATGTCAAGTCACATCAAAGAAACTTACATACTTTATCTTAAATAAGCATGTTATGGATTTGTCCCACAAATCCATCCAACCATATTTTGTACGGCATATTGCCATGTCATCAGGACATGTTTGCCTATAAATATAAGACTTCTCACACTTGCAAAATTGCTTGGAACTTTGGCAATTGCAACGTGTGATATTACTCTAAGTATTCTTACGAGTAATTCCTCATCGCATAGATCATTTGTATTTCTGGGGTTGTTTAGATACTTTCACAAGTGTGCTTATCTTTGTTCCGCAACAACTCTTGTATTTTGTTTATAGCAATAAATAAAATACATTGAAAAGTACATCTTGACTCTTTGCCATAATACTTGATTATATTTAGTAATTTATATAGTTTCAAGCAATTATACTTTATTACTCTTATCCATTATCTGGATCGTAAGTCTAACTAGTCATGTCTAATTTCGATTTACTTGCCAGTCGGGTTTCTTGATATAACTTGTGATTATTATCGTCTAACCTTATATCTTGTTATATCTTGATCTTTTGTACATCTTGTTAGGTGGACTTACATTTGGTATCAGAGCCTCCCAGGTTAAATCATTAAATTGTTATACCTGTTTTGATCCCACAAGATGTCTGGAACCGAACAACCGAATCCTAACCCAAATGCCAATATGAATCAAAATCCACCACCTCCACCACCAGTTCAACCCAGTGTTCATGTTCACTTTCCAAACAATCCGGTACCTAAATTTAATGGAAATAGTGACACTTTCATTACTTGGAAGGCATGTATGCTCAAGTACATCGCTGGTGTTGAAAGACACTTGACCACCATTCTTGTTGAAGGTCCTTATGTTCCCATGAATGCATCAACTGTTGTTTTTAATCAAGATGGGACCCCTAGGTTAACACCCAAAGAGAAAGATCATTGGTCAGAAGAAGATCATCGTTTGGCTGACCTAGATTCCAAATTACAAAACATGATTCTCTTTGCTGTCCCAGAAAGTTTGAAACCCACTCTTGTTTTACTTGATAATTCTAAGTTGATGTGGGAAGAATTGCTAACACAATTTGAAGGAACAAAGGAAACTGTCACCACAAGAAAAGTGTCTTTGAATAAAAAATATGAAGCATTTTTTGCATTACCAAATGAATCTTTAACTGAAACATATCTTAGGTTTACAAATTTGGTCAATCAATTAAAAGCTCTAGGTGTCACAAAAGACAAAGAAATTTTTCTTGAAAAATTTTGTGATATTTTGCCTTCAAAATAGGAAAATTTGATCATGGTGTTAAGACAAGGCAACACCCTTCATAGCCACACTCTGGCCTCTCTGTATGGTGCTTTTAGATTTACTGAGGAAAACAAAGCAGAGAGAGCTGTGGCTGAGCAAGATGCAAAGAATCATTCATCTACCAAGTCAGCTTTGGTTCATTATTCTGAACCACAAGATACTGCCCTACTATCTTCTGAGAGTGATCAGTCTGACTCTGTGAAGAAGATAGTAGCTGAACTAATGAAAGTTGGTATTTCTGATTATGCATTACATGAATGTGATGAGGATGATGATGATGATCTGATTGCTATGATTGCCAAAACCTTTAATCGTTTTAAATTTAAAACCAAAAGAAATGGCAAACAATTTTCTTCAAACAACACTATTGATAAGTCCAATCTTGAATGTTTTAAATGTGGAAAGAAAGGACATTTTATGAAGGAATGCAGATCATCACAACCTTCCTCATCACACACTGCCCCTAACCACTCTATCTTTCAAAAGCCAGATGATGGGTACAAAGCCAAGTATAAGAAGCTGAAAGCCCACATGGCAATGATTGCACAAGAAGAATCCAACAAGAATAGCTGTATGGTAGCAGACACTGGAAAATGGGAGGATTCTGACGTGTCATCTGATGATGAAGAAGAAGTAAGGGATATGTGTTTCATGGCTCGTAAAGATCATAGTCATGTTGTTAAGTCTAGAATCCGGTCGTTGGGTGGATATTATCATGAAAAAGGTTAGTGAGTTTGGTTTTGAGAATGATGAAGGACTAAAACTGGATCTTTTAGTTCGAATTGAGGCCGACATATCATATGTTGAGACTGTGCGTTCAGAAAGTATTAAAATTTTTGAAATAAACTCTTCAGAACTGAACGCCAGTCAGGCTAGATTGAAAGAACTAAAAGTTGTTTAGTTGACCTTGAAAAGTTATCAGTCAATGGTTTCAAAATTAGAGTTGGAAAAGGAAGAACTGAAAATCATCTTAGAAAAAGAACAAAAAATAATAAAATCTTGGATGAAATCACCTTTTCCAGAAGCTGCCATAAAGAAAACTTTTGAGAACCAAAGAATCGCCTATGGCACTGGTGATCTTCATCTTGCTTCTGTAATAACTGATCTTGATGCTCTTCCAAAAGAAATGAGACCAGAAATTGTTTTTAAAGATCTTGGAAAATTAAAACTGATAACTGATCAAGCCCAGGAACAATCTGAGGGCAAATCTGAAGCATGTCAGACCAGTGCTATAGACAAGAAGGCTAAATTCAAGAAGCCTTCCCCTCAATCTTCAAATCAGGTTTCCAAGAACCAGAAAAAGAAGAAGACTGTCATCCCTGATGAGCCTTCTATCTCAGATTCTGGTAGAGCTCAGGTGTCTAATCAAGAGTCTATTTTGTTAAGAATTGAAAGTCAATTTCAAAATTTGGCTAGGCAAGTGCAAAGCTGTAATGCACAATTAAAAAATGTTGAAAGCACTCCCCAAAATCCCAAACAAAACCCAAAACCTTTTTCAAAGAAAATTAAACAAGAAAAACAAAAATCTGAGAAGAAAAAGGTTTCTGAAGTCGTTAAACCAACTGTCTTTGTGTCATCTGAAATCATGACTGAAATTCCCTTTGATCCATCTGTTCCCCAAATACCAAAGAAATCTGAGGTTGTTCAGGGAAAGTCTAGTGAACCCATCAAAAGATGGGTTCCCAAAAAGAACTAATCTTTGTGTATGTGCAGGGTGACCGCAAAAAGAACACTTGGTTTCTTGACAGTGCTGCTGGCAGAACCATGACTAGTCACAAATCCCTGCTAGAGGAATATAGGGTGCAAGAGGGGCCCTCAATAACTTTTGGTAATGACGATCATGGACAGACTGAAGGATATGGTATTGTGAATAACGGTCAGGTCAAATTCACAAAAGTTGCATATGTGAATGGTTTGAAATATAACCTGATCAGTGTCAGCCAACTTTGTGATGATGGCTTTAAGGTTTTATTTGATATTTCACAAGGCACCATATTCAACGGAGATTGGAAGGTAGTAATGATTGCTCCCAGAAAAGGAAACATTTATGTAGTAGATATGAACAGTGCTACTTCTGAACAATGTTTCTATACAAAGGCTGATGAGGACACTAATTGGTTGTGGCACAAAAGGTTATCCCATCTCAATTTCAAAAATATAAATAAGTTGTCAAGAAAACAACTTGCTAATGGGATACCAGCCATGTCTTTCAATAAAGACAAGCCATGTCCAGGATGTGAAATGGGAAAGAAGAAAAGAGCATCTTTCAAGACCAAGCAAAATTTCAGCATCACTGAACCACTTCATATGCTACACATGGATCTTTTTGGTCCTGTGAATGTTCAGACAAGAGCGGGGAAGAAGTACACTCTGGTTGTAGTTGATGAATATTCAAGATATCGTTGGGTAATCTTCCTCAGAAATAAAAGTGAAGCTGCTGCTGAAATTATTGCCCTCATCAAACAAATTGAACTCAAGCACAAGCGAAAAGTACGTCAGCTCAGAAGTGACAATGGCACTGAATTCAGAAATTCCACTCTGGAAACCTTCTGCACTGACACTGGCATATATCAGAACTTCTCCTCAGCACATACTCCAGAACAAAATGGTGTTGTAGAGAGAAAGAATCGAACGCTGATAGAAGCTGCCAGAAGTATGTCGAATGAATCGGGTCTTCCAAAATGTTTTTGGGCTGAAGCTGTTGCAACTGCTTGCTACACTCAGAATCGTTCCATTTATGTCAAAAGACATAAGAAGACTGCCTATGAAGTACTCAGAAATAGAAAGCCTAATATTGGATATTTTCATGTTTTTGGATGTCCAGTATACATTCTGAATGATTCCAGCAAATTGGGCAAATTTGATGCCAAAGCTGATGAAGGTTACTTCCTAGGTTATTCAACAATTCGCAAGGCCTTTAGAGTCTATAACAAAAGACTTGAAAAGGTTGATGAGTCAGTTCATGTTACCTTTGATGAATCAAATTCTGCAATCTTTGATAAGCCAGTCTCTGAACCACCTTCAGAAAATCCTTTCAGTTTCAGTGATTCTGATCAAAATGACAAATCTGATCAGTCACCTGAACATGTTTCTGTTCAATCCAGTTCAGAACCAACTACTAATCAGCAAAGTAACATTCCATTTTATCCTTAAGTCACATTCAAACTACCTATTGAATTGACTATTGGATCAGATGTGCGTGCCACTCCTTAGATATCAGTATCCCCTGAAATATCTCAGAACGAAGAATTTCATGATGCAAATCGTGATTTACAAGATGATGAAGAAGATGAAACTGAAATAGTTTATTCTGATCCATCTTCTGAAGTAGGACAGGGGAGTTCTTGCACTGATATCTATGTTCATCCTGGTCATTACTCTAAATGGACTCGCTCACATCCAATTGATCAAGTGATTGGCGATCCAAGTAGAAGGGTTCAGACCAGAAGAGCCACAAGCGATCAATGCTTATATGTCAGCTTCTTGTCACTGATAGAACCGAAGAAGATTGACGAGACTTTGAAAGATCCAAGTTGGGTTGAAGCCATGCAAGAAGAGCTCAACCAATTTGAAAGGAACAATGTTTGGGAGCTTGTTCCATGTCCCCCCAATCTAAAGAAAGAACCAATTGGGACAAGATGGGTCTTTCGAAACAAGGTAGATGAAGATCGTCATGTAATCAGAAACAAGGCCAGACTTGTTGCAAAGGGTTATGTACAAGAAGAAGGAATTGATTTTGATGAGACTTTTGCACCAGTGGCAAGACTAGAAGCTATCAGAATATTCTTAGCATTTGCAGCTCATCATGAGTTCAAGGTCTACCAAATGGATGTCAAAAGTGCATTCCTGAATGGAGAGCTAGAAGAAGTTGTGTATGTGTATCAACCTCCAGGGTTTGAAAGCAAAGAAAAACCTCACTGGGTGTATCGACTGAACAAAGCCTTGTATGGTCTGAGACAAGCACCTAGAGCCTGGTATGATACTCTAACTCGACATCTTTTAGATAATGGTTTTCGTAGAGGTGCTATAGATAACACTTTATTCATCTTGCATGAGAAAAGTGATATCTTACTTGTACAAGTATATGTTGATGATATTGTGTTTGGGTCTACAAATGAAAAATTGTGTGACAAGTTTTCAAAAATTATGTCTTTTGAGTATGAAATGAGTATGATGGGTGAATTGACATATTTTCTGGGTCTTCAAGTAAAACAAACCAGTGATGGTATTTTTATTAATCAAGAAAAATATGTCAAAGATTTATTAAAGAAATATCAATTTGATTCAGTCTCATCTAAAGATACTCCAATTTCTGCACCATTAACTTTTGACTCAGATCCTAATGGAAAACCTGTCGATCCCACAAAGTATCGTGGTATGGTGGGATCATTGATGTACTTAACTGCAAGTAGACCAGACATAATGTTTGCAACATGTCTTTGTGCACGATTTCAATCTGATCCTAGAGAAGCACACCAGAATGCAGTAAAAAGAATTTTTCGATACCTGAAAGGTGTCCCCAGACTAGGTCTTTGGTATCCCAAAGGCTCAAGTCTAGATCTCATGGGATATTCAGATTATGATCATGCAGGTTGTAAGATAGATAGGAAAAGTACCACAGGTGGGTGTCATTTTCTTGGTGGCAAATTAGTTAGTTGGACAAGTAAGAAGCAGACTGCAGTATCATTATCAACTGCTGAGGCTGAGTACATTTCTGCAGCAAGTTGTTGTGCTCAGATTTTATGGATGAAAAATCAACTAACTGATTATGGTGTAAGAAATACAAGAACGCCAATATTTTGTGATAACACAAGTGCCATTGCAATATCTCATAATCCTGTCATGCACTCTAAAACCAAGCATATTGATCTCAGGTACCATTTCATTCGTGATCATATTTTAAAAGGTGATATTGAAATTCATTTCATTCCCACTGATAAACAACTGGCTGATGTGTTTACAAAACCTTTAGATGTCAAAACTTTTAAACATCTCATCAGTGAGTTAGGAATGCTAAATCCTGTGTAGTAATTCAGGGGGAATAGACAAAAATGTTTTTACCAGAAAAAAAAAATTTTCTTTCTGAGGGGGAATTCTTGCCTCAGAAACTGAAGGACTTCAGAATTTCTAAAATATGAGAAGGTTCAGATTTCACTTCCTTGACCTTTCTCAGAACTTTAAATTATTCAATCTGAAGTCCATCAAAACCTTTTATTATACAATGGATACCTAGCTGGCAAGTGGACACGTGATTTTTACTGTTCCAGGATACCTTTTTGCTGACGTGTCATACTACTTGCGCCGTAAAGGAAAATGATGATTGCTTTTGCATTAAAAATGGTTGAATTTTTCTCGAAAAAGTGGGGTCATGGCCGTTGTTACATTTAATGCGGACGTGTCGCCAAAAATTATTATATTTCAAACCCGATCAAAATTACCATCAATAAAATATCATTATATTTCATTGGGTTTGAATTCCAAAATTTTTTTTTATTTGTTTTCAACGGAAAATCCTTTTGAATTCCTTGAAAATATATATATCTTTTTCCAAGATTATTCCTTCATTTACTCCATTCTTCATTTACTCCTAATCATATTTCTCTCTCATTCTCTCAAATATTCATTTCATTCTCCTTCATAACTTCAAACCCTAAATTTTTCTTAACACATTTTCATCTCCTTTCTTTCTTTCATTCTATCTCTTTTTAAATGGCTTCTTCATCGACCGTTAAAGAACCTAAAACACTCATTGCTTTTGAATACTCTCCACCCAAATCTGCTGTTAAACCTAGTTCTCAATGGCCAAAAGACTTTGAATCTAAAACCATTCGGTTTAATATGAACAATTTTAAGGCAGCCCTAAATGCCAAATCTGAAGGGATTCTGGGCAGATTAAACGCGTTTCTTCAACGTTGTCCCATTTCCTACGCTCTAACTGCTGATCCAGAGCGTTTATACCATCGTTACTTGCTGGAGTTTTGGTATACGGCCGAAGTTGCCAAGGATGAGAAGTCGATAGCATTCACGCTGAAGGAAGGTACGGTGAAGTACGTATTGACGCTTGACGGTTTCAGGGAGGCGCTTAAGTTGAATTATTTGCCTCCCAACACCCTATATAAGAAAAGACAAAAAGGGGTTAAATTCAGGGAAGTTTTGCTGGTTACTGGCCACAATCAAATTCTTGATGATGATGGCAACATGAAGACGTCTGGCCACATCTTCATTGCTGGTTTCAAGGGGTGCTGGAGATATTTTTGGACACAGATTGTAGAGTGTCTTGGAGGGAACAGTCAAGGACTGGATCAAATTTCGTTGATCCAAGTCGAGATGGGCTATTATCTGTGGCACGGGATGAAGGTGGATTTTGCTGAGATGCTGTTTGCTCAGCTGTTGACTAAGTTGAAGGGGAAGAAGAGCATTCACATTGCCTTCCCTAGATTTTTGAGTATTTGTTTTTTGGCAATTTTGGGAGAAGGATATTCTAATATCCTTCAGGAGAGCTCTCAGACGGAATTTTGCAAAGACCTCTCCAAGCTGACCGATTCTGAGGACGAACCTGAACTGTCCCCTGCAATGCTTCAGGTACTTAGTCACAATATTAAAACTGACGCAGCACGACCGGCTGGCTCAGAAAGATCACTGGGCGGGTCACAAAAGAATGTGAGACCCACCAGTCGATCTAGTGGCAATTTTTTACACTTGTTTAAACCCAAAACAAGCTCTACCCTGCCACCTTCATCTTCCACTGACCAACCTGAGGATCTCCCAAAAGATTCCTCGAGATCTCCAAAGGGTTTATTAAAACTGCGTCCTTTTAGGCAATCCTTACAACCCAAGGATACTAGTACCCAAGCTCGGCCTTCTGAAACCTCAAAACAGGTTTCAGAAGAAGGTCAAATGGGAAACCTACAAGCAGCCATCTCCAAAACTTCTTTAGGAGGAGATGGTGAAGATATTGGTGTGTCAGCCCAACACACATTAGAAGTTGAGTCTGCACATGCACTGCCTGTAACTTCACAAATCTTACACTCTTTGCTTGCACAAACTTTTGATGTTTCTCAGGTGATACCCAGAGAAATGGAGGTTTCAAAGTCTACGCCCAATGAAGAGACTCTTGGATCCAACACAAGAGTTACTGAGGCACAATTGGTATCGTCTGAAGTTGTTCCAACTCTGACTAGTGACGATGCATCTGCTGAAGCAGCTGCTGAACTGGGTGCTGGCTTAGATTCTGGGAATCAAGACCAGAGCATATCTGACCAGACTGTAAACATCTGGGACGACGATGAGCTTCCTGAGGGAAACCTCGAGGACTTTATTTTTGATGAAGACTTGTTGAGGGAGAATCTTTCAGATTCTGAGCCAACCCTCACTCCTGTTGAAGAACCTACATCACCACCTCTTTTACAACAACAACAACAACAACAACAACAACAACAAAATATCATCGATCTTGATCCACCTTATCAACCACCACCAATTTCTCATCAACATCCTCTATTTCTACAAGGCACAACTCCAGCATATGTTACATCTGCTGTCTTTCAACCACCTCTTCAATTTCTTCACCCTCAAATCCATGTTGTTCCACCAAGGAGGACATATGATCTGCCAGGAAAGCAAGAGAAAGAACTAGATTCTGAGACCGAGTCTGATGGCAAGCATCAGAACAACTCCCTTTGTTGCTTCAGCTTCCACTTCGACTACTGCACCTCTGAGCATGGAAGCTCAGCTAGAGAAATCACAAACTGCAGTCCATAACCTTCTCATTCAGGTTGAGGGCTTATCAAAATCTCTAGCTGCCAACACCAAGTCTCTGGCCGATTTGAAGGATGCCCAGGATGTTATGGGTACTGAGTTTACAAGAATAGCAGTTAATGAGAGCTTGGTGGTTGGGAAGTTACATGAATTGGTGTCATCATGTAATGGTTTGAGTAGGGCCATTGGTGAAGCATTCAAGTTGACCAAGAGGGATGTGCAGAGTTCAGTCGTTGCGAATCTGCAATCCTGGCTACTTATGATACAAAATTCTTTCTTGGCACTTGAAAAAGAAGTCGGTGAGTTGGTTAAGAAGCCGAGTGTTGATGAAGAGTCTCTTGGTACCTCTGTTGGTGAAAAGGTTTCTACGACACTGAAATCCATATTTTCTGAAGATCTCATTTCTCAGATTTCAGTGTTGGTGGCTGAAAAGGTTGAAGAGAGGGCCAGGATGCTGGTTTTTAAAGTCTCCAAAGCAACAAATGACAAGGTTGACAAAGCTGTAACTGAAATGAAAAATTCTATGTCAACTCTTGATCAACAAGTTCAGAACCAATCAAAGCAACTAGATGAAATCCTGGACCTGCTCAAGAAAACTCCTGAAGTTGTTACTCCTCCTCCCTCTGGTGCTTTATCTGATGAGGAAAAGGGGTTACTGAACGAAGTACTGGAGCATGAGAAGTTGAATCTGAACTCTACATTCAGACATAGAGCTCAGTTTGCCACTATGTCAAAGGGTATTTCTGACAGTATTTCCCAGCAGAATTGGGAACCTCTACAGGGCATGTAGAAGGCAATTGATTTATATGCAAGGATGCCTGTGGAGATTCCCAAAGGGGGAAGTGATGTGCCGATTGGTTTGCTAGCCAGCTCTCAAAAATTAATAGAAGAAACCAAGAGGCCATCTGGATCTGAGGGGGAACGACTAAGGATACAATCTGAACCCCAACCATCTGAACAAGCAAGAAAAGACAAAGGCAAATCTAAGATGGTTGAGGAGCCAAAGAAAAAGGGGACCAAGGACTCTGGTTTTGTGGTTGGAGAGAATGTGGATGAGCATGGTTATCCATTGCCAGATTTAGAAGCTGATCAGAAAAAGTTGGAAGCCCTTCAGAGACAAGTCTCCAATCAGTTCATCATGTGGAGAGAAACTCAAGAAAGAGAAAGGGCCCAACAGTTGGCAATGGGTACTATTGATCTGGTGGATGCTGCAGCTCTTGGTCTCGCTAATGAAAGATATCAGAAAATCAAGCATGACGCAAGAGTGCAGAAGGCCTTGGTGGATATGGCCGAATATGAGTATGGGATGAAGTATTCTCCCTTAGAACAAAAACTGGACCATCTCACTTTCAAAATATCTATTGAAGATCTGATAAAGAATAGGAAGAAAGAGATGGAGATTAAAAAGAAGGAAATAATGTCCAGTGTTCTGAAGGCTGAGAAAGAAATCTGCAGGCCTCCTCAGAAGCCCAAACTTACTGGCCCAAGGTCAACAAGAAAGAATGCTCGAGATGCTGACCTCTCTACATTCATACCCATTTCCAAAGAAGTTGCTCAGGTGAAGGATAAACATGAAAAGGATCAGTATGATTATTATATGAAACACAAGTGTCATCCTGCAAAGATCCTGGATGTGCAAATTCTGAAGGTAGAGCTGAAGAAGAATATGAGCAGGTTTCGGTGCATAAGTTTGAGTACTCTGAGCACAAGGAGATGATCAATGCGCTGAAAGGAAAACCAAAGTCTCATCTGAATGGCGCCTGGATGCTGAAGATCTAACAAAAAATGAAGGCCAAAGTTGAGATGGAGGAAAGACTATTTGGGAAGATCAGTTCTCCAAAGAGAAAGGCTACTAAAGCACCTTCTGGCTCAAGGCCTGCGAAGAAGTAGTTGTATCTCTTTGTAAATATTTGTACTTGTAAATATTTTTCATTTCATTTCTGTACTTGTAACTGAACAATCATCTCAGTATCTTCTATATAGTTACAAGTTACATCATATTATTAGGAAAAAGTTTAAGTTAGAAAACAAACTAGAAAATTTTTCTTAAGGCATCATGATCTATGAGATGTCCTTAGAAATATTTTTACAACTTAAACAAAAACTTGTATTTTTAGACTTACAAACTTGTATAGATAGAAGTCTAAAATACATGAACTATTTTAGAACAAATAGGGGGAATTTGTTAGGTCGAAAATCGACTAAGTATAATTTGTTCAAAATAGTTGAGGCTCAGTGAAGAAAGCTTGCTCAGGATTCTGAAGTCATTCAGAATAAAGCTCACTGAAGCTTCACTTCAGATTCAGAATCAACCAACACTGAAGACGTTCAGACGAAGGTCAAAGACTGAAGACTGAAGAAGAAGATCATCTCAAAAACAGAGCTCAGAGAAGATCTTACCTGAAGTTGAATCTGAAGAGGCTCAGTGAAAAAGTACTTACAACACTTTTTCACTAATTACGAGGAAAGTCTTTTTGCAGCTTTAACTACCTTTACCCGGTTAATTACTATCAACCTGGGATTGGGAAAGTTTTACCAAAAGGTATTAAAAGATTTATTTTAGTTAATCCCTAATTAAGTTTCATCAAAACGACATTTAACCCTTCTAGTTTATTAGCCAAATATAACCTCTTAAAATGTCATGCGGGAACACGAACAATATAACAAGTACTAATAGTAAAAACATTTATTATTCCATGTTTAACTAAATTTAAAACATATTAGTTATCGTCAATTTAACACCCATCATGACTTGACGAAACAACCAAGTAAACTAAGTATAAAGTCAACTTCTACGTAAAAAGATTTAGGATGTTACATGAAATCACAAACTCCCACAGAAAGTCGAGTATTCAAAACAAAGGATTATAAATAACATTCACAATAGCTTTATTTGATAAAAATAATTTACAATGTACAAACATGTGAACCAATTTCCAAGTACAAATGCGTCCACCATACTTGGATATTAAGTTCACGAACCAAATAACAAGCACATGAAATAGTAAACTACAATGATCAAGGCGGATTCCATTGCCTATCACAAAGTTTGATCTTTGACTCCAAAGGGCAATGCAAATAATCATGAAACATATAAATCCTCAATGCTTAAGCTTATTTCCTGAAAAGCATGAAGAAAAAGTGTCAACTACGAAAACGTAGTTGGTGAGTGTATAGGTGTTTATATAAATCTTGGTACATCACCGTTTTAATACTTAGAAAACCGATTACTATTACATTTCGAAATATCCAAACCATATGATCGAGAAAATTTTCATATCATGTTATCAAGCTTCCAAATACCATAATGTCATATCAAGACTTGGAAAAATCCATAGTAAAATTTCAGGTTCTCATTTGTCAAATCATCATGAGAGAAAAAGTATATAAATCGATTAATTGTATATCATACCAAAATCATTCGATTACCAAAATCATTTCAATATCACCAATTTCAACGTCTTTCAAGATATCATATGAGGGACGACACCCAATCCGTATGTCCAAACAATTTCCAATTATCAACAATATTAATATCAATTTCACTTAGCCACAAGGGCATAATTCAATATCAAATTTCATTTAGCCACAAAGGCATAATTTACATAATTTTGATGAGTAAATGCTTGAGCCACTACTACTACCATTTTTTCAAAGTCCAATAATAAATAATACAAATCTTGCACAAGCTGTCAATCGAGTGCCGTAATAATAATAATAATAATGGGTCGTGCCATGGAGACGACCTAAGTAAGGTAGCTAGAACACCCGTGGTCAGACTGGAAGTGGAGGTTGTCACAAAGGCAACCAACCTTCCACCGTTACACTAATGGGTGGGTGGACGAAACCTAGTTGCGCAACTAACTAACTACAGGCCTCCATAATCGGAGTAAATAGTAGTGAACCGAAGAAAGCGGTTTGACAGAACTCAAGCTCATCATATAAATCATTTATCATAATGAACATACGAAACAATTTCATTTCATAATCATAATATCAAGAATCATTTCATATATATGTAACAATAAAAGCGATTTAGCTTATATATCATGCTTTTCATCCCGATAGTTAAAACACATAAAATAGTTCGAAAGGGGGCTATGACTCACCTTGATATGCCGCATATTATATTCACTTATCCAAAATGGGTACTTCCCATCAATCGCTCCATCATACATCCGTCACGTTTCCCAATTACATTTCAAAGCCATGACTATCCCTACAATAGGACTAATACACGTAAGTTCCTATCTCAAGCCATCACTTAGAAATGCCACTTTCATTATGTTGCTATCAATTGTGGGATCCAAGTATATTGCTAACATTCGCATTGTTTTGGTTGTAGCGATTGATGGTGTAAAAGGTTACTTTAATTATGTGTGTAGTTATAAGTTGTTAGATTTTCAGCAACTTGGCTTCATTTGTGGTTTCACTTGATATATTAGGTTATCATATAGAAATGTCATATTAAGTTATGTTATTCTTTATTCATCATTTGTTGTGTAACTGATTTTAGCGTGAATTAACATTTGTGATATCAATGTATAGCTTGGTTAACATAATTACTTATGTCAATCTCACGTAATTATCTTTCTTTTATTTTGATTACACTTATCTTCAACTCATATATTCCTCGATTTTTCTTACGATTACTTGGTTCATGAAGTTCGTTTAAGTGTTATGGGCCATTACCAATTGGGCCTTAAGTGTCATGGGCTTTTAAATGTTTTGGGCTTACATTAGTTATTGGGCTTTAACTTATTTGGGTTAGGTGCTTAATGGGTCATAGTGGTTATTGGGCTATAAGGCTTATTGGGCCAAGTGGGCCTACTGATTTGTGTTCCTTATGGGTTCATTATTTGGGCCAGGTTAGCCCATTATGGTTCTTAGTTCATTACCTAGCCCATTATGCCATTTATAAGATTAGTTAAAATTTTTATATTTTATACTTTATTTTTAAGAAATGATAGCTACTATTTTCGGGTCAAGACGAATTATTTGGACCTTCATGATTTTTACACAGTGAATTACATGTATCTAGTATTTTTGTGAATTTTTAGTGAATTTTTAGATGATGTTTGGTGTCCGTAAAAATTATCCAAACACAAACTGTCCCGAATGGGCACTGCTTGCGACATCAGAAGTTTTATAAAAGTTCTTGATGTTCTGATTGTTAGAAAAATCCCATGATTTTATTTTAAGTTCACAACACATTGAAATTACTTTCTACCATGTATGACCTCCTGGAACCTTATGGATTAGGAGATAAAAATTGTTAAAGTTTATAAAATATTCACACAAAATTACAGTTTTGACCAGTTTCAGTAGAACAATCATATCTTTCGTTTGGTTTAGTATTTTTGAGTAATTCCAGTTAGAGGTTAATCTTAACTCATTTGTATACAACTTTTATGTTGATAGTTTTTCTTGAAAATGTCCTCAAATGTTCAATTTATTCGTTACAAGACAGAAGACCAATTCTGTCAGAATGTTTACTGGTTAATGCATCCCACCAATGGTTTTGTTTGCTTGCTTTAACCTCTAGATTCCCACTAACAAAATTATTACTTTATTTTGTATATATTAGCATCAAATATACAGATTTCAATCAATTTCAAGTTCATCAATCATCCTTAAAAGATCCATCTCAAGTCCCATATCAAAACCAAATTAAACTAGTGCAAATCTAAACATGCATGTAATCATCTCATCATTTTAACAACAAATCTTTATCCATCTTCAATTCAACAACTTAAAAACATATTTTTAGGAAAAACTCCAGAAATATATTCATCAAAATATATAAAAATATGACCATATTTCAAAGGAAAAATCACTTTAAAATCTATTTAATCTATGATAACACCTTTGGGTCTTAAACTAGTTGAATCCTTAAATCTTTCTTCTAGATTTCAACATGCATGAGCATGAGGAAGAAGATTCTATCAACTTGCCTTCATCAAGTGTATTTTCAAAAGGAAAATCAAAGAAAAACATGGTCTTTGATAAAGATCTTTTAGTATATACAAAAACAAGATAGATTAAACTAAGAGATGATGAGTTATACCCTTGATGAACTCGAAATGGAGGCTGTTTTGGGCAGCCAAACCCACGACCATATGACCCCAAAATGGGCTCCTTAGCTTGCTTTAACACACCCTTTAATGATCTAGCATGAACCCTTATTATTATAGTTGATTCACTTAAGATTTTTGAGCTCTATTTTGTGTTGTAAGAATCGAAAATGAGAAGAAGAGAAGGAGAGAAAAGTGCAGAAAATTTGAGAGGAAAAGAGAGAGAGAAATGGGATGGAGTGTGTGTTGGAAGTGGTGTGAAGGGGTGTATTGGGAGTGTAAGAATAAGTGGTGTAGTTGATTTTTGATTGGGTAAAGGGTTTTGGGATATGGGGGCCGGTTTTGGGTAAGGAAAAATAGAGGGGATTTTTGAATTTTAAAGGTATAATGTAAGTGTATATGTGTATGTGTATGTGTTGTAAGTATGGGTGCATGTATGGACTTGTAGGTTAGTTAGTTAGTAGTCTTTTAAAAGACTTGTGTGATTATATGAATATGTATATATATATGGCCATATATATGTGTATGTGTTCATATATATTTGTGTTTTAATTTGTTAATTGACCCTTTGTTTATAAACTTGCATTTTATATAAGATATATATATATACTTATTATTATTCAACACTTTTAAATGCATATTAGCTTATAAATATATTTTTAGACGGTCATCATATATATATATATATTTGTGTTTGCATATACTTAGATTCTCTTGATGTTTAAATGGTTGGACATCTATAAGGATTTCTTGATTGTTATCACAACCTGTGAGTCTTGTACAAATATTTTTTTGCAACTTAACTTCTCGAATGAAACTTTTTGGTTCGTTGGCATTTCATCAAGTTCAATTGGAATTAATTGATAGCTTGAGGTTGTTTTGAATGGTTATAGTTACTGTTTATGGCATTTCTAAGATATCTAGTCATCTATGGTATTTCTAAGGCATTTCTCTTAATAAACCTCTACGGATCGATACCTAGATAAGTATAAGTAAATAGTCCTAATTGGAAATTGAGGGTTGTTACAGTTACTAAGTCCATAGTAATGTCATCCCACTTCCAAACAGGAATGTCTAGTTGTTTTAGAAAACCACTAGCCCGTTGATGCTCTATCTTAACTTGTTGACATGTGAGACACTTTGCTACAAACTCTGCAACATCATTCTTCATGCCAACCCACCAGAAATTTTTCTTCAAATCACGATACATCTTTGCAGCACCAGGGTGAATAGACAATAGGGAACTATGAGCCTCTGTTAACAATTCTTCTCGGATCACCTCATCATTTGGGACACATAACCTGTTACCCTGCCATATCACTTAATTCTCATCCACTCGAAAGTCCTCTTGTTTACCCTCTTCTACATTCTGTCTAATAGCCCACAACTCACCATCTTCCTTTTGAGCTTCCTTAATACGTGACACCAATGTAGGTTCAACTTTCAGATATGCTATACTTCCACCTGTTACTCCAGTGTAAACTTCTACCTCAAGACGTCCCAAATCAGAAATAATTTCAGGCTGTTGAGTAAGACATGCTAGGCTACCCAAGCTTTTTCTACTGAGAGCATCTACAACCACATTCGCCTTTCCTGGATGGTACTGAATATTGGCATCATAATCCTTTAGAAGCTCTAACCATCTTCTCTGTCTCATGTTCAACTCTTTTTGTGTGAAAATGTACTTGAAACTTTTGTGATCCGTGAAAATATCACTAGTTCACCATACAAGTAGTGCCTCCAAATTTTCAAAGCAAAAACCACTTCTGCTAACTCCAAATCATGTGTTGGATAATTTTTCTCATATGGCTTAAGTTGCCGAGAAGCATATGCGATAACTTTCCAATGTTGCATAAGAACACATCCCAAACCTTTATCAGAAGCATCACTGTAAATCTGAAATCCCCCTGTTCCCTCTGGCACAGCGAGAATTGGTGCAATAACTAACCTCTTCTTTAATTCTTCAAAGCACTTCTCACGTTCATCATTCCATTCAAATTTTGCACCCTTTCTAATCAATTGGGTTAATGGCAATGCTAGTGTCGAGAAACCTTCCACAAAACGCCGATAGTAGCTTGCTAAACCCAAGAAACTTCTCACCTCGGTGACTATCTATTTTTGAGAAAAATTTTGCTCCATGAAGTTGATCAAACAGATCATCAATTCGTGGTAAAGGATACCTGTTCCTGATAGTGACTCGGTTAAGTTCTCGATAATCAATACACAACCTCATGGATCCATCCTTCTTTTTCACAAATAACACAGGCGCACCCCATGGAGATACACTCGGTCTTATAAATCCACGATCAAGTAACTCTTGCAGTTGTTTTTTCAATTCCTACAACTCTAAAGGTGCCATGCGATAGGGTGCCTTAGAAATAGGTTCTGCACCTGGAACAAGTTCAATAGTAAATTCAACCTCCCTTTCTGGTGCCAACCCCGGAAGCTCTTCGGGAAATACATCTGGAAATTCCTTCATAATTGGATGGTTGTCGGGACATGACTCCATCTTAGAGGTATCCTGTATGACTGCCAAATATCCTTCATAACCACTACACATTAGTTTCCTAGCCTTTATAGCGGAAATGAATTTGACCATACCATTAGGTGGAGATCCTTGATACACAATTCTTGGTTTCACAAGGTCTCCAAAAATGACTCGTTTTGATTCACAATGGATGACGGCTCGGTGTTCAGCACGTTGAGCAAAAGCTAGTGAAATAACTGAGTGTGTAGCACCGGTATCAAATAACACATAAGCCTTTATGCCACGTAAAGAAAGAATTCCAGAAACAGTACTTGGAGCTGCAGCTACAGCTGCCTGATGTGCTGTCATAGTAAATACTCGACCCTGATTAGGTTGGTTATTCCCACCACCACCACCACTATTACCCACGCGTTTCATAGTGCAATCCTTAGCCTTGTGCCCATTCTTCCCACATATGTAGCATGAACCGGTGTCTCGATAACAAGGCTTCCCAGGATGATGACCTCCACATTTAGTACATGCTGCAACTGGAATCTTATTTGGGTTGTTCCTGTCAGCTACACCCGGATAACGCTGATTCTGAGTCGGGCCACTGTTACCTCTCCAGTTCTGATACGACCTCTGATTCTGCCACTGTCCCTGACCACCATAATTGCCCCGGTTCTGATATGACCTTTGACCTTGCCACTGCCCTAATTGACTACCCCGAGACTGATTTCCATAACCACGATCATAACCTGACTGACCCCCACGAGACCTATCCCCAAAACCACGATCATAACCTGACTGGTACTTTCCACCTCGATCTGAAGCTGACCGAGATGGTTCCTCTCTAGTTCTCTTCTTATTAATACTGTCAGGTCTAGAAGAAAGATAATCAGCACGCTCCAACTCTAAATTCCTAGCGGCATTTGCAACATCTGACACCTTTGCAAAAATAGTGTTGATAAGAGGCTTCCTAAATTCAAACATCAATCCCCATTTAAAGGTTTCGGCCTGCTCTGCTGGTGTCCTTGCCATGCTTCCCACAATTCCAACTATCCGAATAAAACGCTCCATATAATGTGTAATTGATTCTCCGGGTTTCTGTTTAATAGAAGTGTACTCCCGGCGATATGCAGCCCAATCAGCAGCGGGAAAGTAATGCACATAAAAGACCTCCAAGAAATCATGCCATGTAAGAGCCTCAACATACCCTGGACCCTCAGCATCCGTTAACACCTTCCACCAACGTTGAGCATCCCCTTCAAATTTATAAGTTGCTAGGCGTACTTTCTGGTTATCAGTACACTCTAGAACCCCAAATATTTTCTCCATATGAGGAATCCAATTTTCAGCATCTACTGGGGTAGGGGCTCCATGAAATGAATCTGGTTTCTGTTTCTGGAAACACTTGAGTAAAACCTGAGTAGCCACTGTGTTTTTATTGTTTTGAGCATTGTTATTGTTCTCGGCATTATTATTATTCCCAAAATTATTGTTTCCAATATTATTATTCTCAGCATTATTGTTTCCAACATTGTTATTATTGTTAGCATTATTATTTGCTTGGTTTGTCAGGATGGCATTTGCAACTGCTTGAGGAACTGTCTGAGCAATAGCAGCAGCTACAGCCTTGTTAACTGCTGCTAAGATAGCCGGATCAATATTCGGGTTGTTTGCATTGTTCGCATTGTTATTAGCATTATTGTTACTATTTCTTCTTCTAGAAGCCATCTACAAAGAGGGTACGAAAACATATAAAAGAGCGACTAGACTCAAACTCAATAACGGAGGAGTGCACGATCATGAACAGATAAACCTATCCCAATATTTCTACCCAATCTCACAGGTCAAGCCTAATGGCAAACTACAAGAAGGAAACCTGACTCTGGTACCATAAGTTGTAACACCCCATTTCGGAATGAAATAGGGAATTACATTAAATGCTAAAAGAATAGTAAAATACTAAAAAGGTCTTGAATTACGATAAATAAATAAGTTCCAAACAGTCTAAGGTTCAAATCCTCCAACAAGATTTATTCTTAAAAGATAAATAAAGTCTAGAGTTGCTGATAATAATGAAATAAAATCAGGATGTCTAAGAGCCTTCAAAGTCTTGTGTCACTCTCACTCATCCCATATCACCCATGATTACCTGCCGCATGGAAAAGAAAAAAAAATGCGGCTGAGCCAATTGCTCAGTGCGCGGATGTTGATAATAAACAATAATAATGATACAAATGAAATAAGAAGGAAGAATAAATCAAATCATTTTAATTCCAGAAGTCTCCATAAAGTACCATCCTTACCACCAGAGTAAAAATATTTTAAGGCCGAGTAAAGGAAAGGTTTTAGGTTGTTTTATACCGAGTATCCCTATATACATATCAATATCTAAGTGCACACTCCCGGTGCATAATAATAATATGTTAGGTCCAGTTTAAGCTAAACTGGAGCTCTCCAGTGACATCTGGAGAGCATGAGGAATTGTCCGAAATATTAGAAGTCCAGTTGCATTGTACAGGTTTAGCAACTGATGACTTCCTCCAGTTGAGATCAGCAGACTAGAATCTGAAGACCTTCCAGTTGAAGTCAAAGACAACAAATGGAAGATAGAGATTGGCAATGGCAGCGAAGCCCAGTTGACAATCTACCAGATTAATCAACTGGAGAATCCTCCAGTGTAAATGCTCTTACAAAGCTTTACACTGATTACGAGGAGGACCTTTTTACTCTACATCCTTTTAACCGGACAATGATATTGTCTTTGGATAAAGATGCAAAGATGTAGAGTGGTTAAATAAAGTAACCTTGTGTCTTACTTTATTTAACACACACAAAGGATTATTTTAACAATACTTTTGTGTGCTGTCAACCATATTTGTACGTCGAAGTTGAGATCCCCATGCTCAATCTTCGACTATAAATAGAGGTCCTTGCACAAGCATTTTTAACAACTTTGCAAATACATATATTCTGCAATATTGGTGAACTTGTGCAATATTCTCTCAATCGCAAAAAGGAACATTTCACAACTCTAAGTGTTTCGATTGTTTAGGAGAATTTCCAAGTTTAGATCAATTGTAATTCATGGGTTGTTAGGATATTTACATTCATGTATTATTTTGGTTCCGCAACAACCTTGTATTTTATTTAAACAAGTAATAAATAAAATACACTTGAAAATTACATATTGTCTCACCAGTTTATATACTCGTCATTTATATTATTGCAATGTATTAATTTTCATATTCTGTCACCTTAATACCTAATTCCAGTTAACCTGGTACACGATCAATCTAAACTGGTCACATCCAGATTAATTGATCGTGTTGCAAAGTTCACTCACCATCGACATAGAGGTGTCTTCAGCACCCATCTAGTAATAGTTGGGACTTACATAATATCACAATGAAAGTCAATACACCAGATGCGCGCCTCTGAGTGTACCAACCCGGAAGGTGTGTATGGCACTACATCACACAACCGCACAATAATCATATAATATAGCCTAGGATGCATCCATACGCCTCCACAAATAATCATAAAGCTCTCGCACGAGCATAATCACATATCACATATCATATAACAAAGGTGGAGACGCCGTGGACTAATCACACCGCCACGGATAGTGTCATGCCATTGGTTGCCACAATGACATGCTTGTGGTACCTCCACAGGTAGTTAACTCGGTATTCCTAACTCCTGTTTACAACTAAAGGGTTTCACAATTTCACAAGTTTCACAAAAATCCAACTTCACACCACAAGTATTTTCACAAAGCATTAGCTCAAATGAAACATATATCAAAGCACCATATTTCAACAAGGTTCCGAATTTATCAATCTCAAAAATATATTTTGGCTCATGTAAAAAATGAAATAATGAACTCACGAAGCATTTTGAGAATAGCAAGGAGATATATCAAAAATCATTTAAGAATAACGCTGAAAGAAGAAGTACGGGCATCCGTACCTGGACTAGTATCTAAAGCTAGCAACGTCTAAGAGATCTGCCACAATTCTGATCACAATCTACATGGAACATTTTCATTTAGAACCTTGCTTTAACTTTCCTTCCTATAATTCTTTAATATCCTTTAATCCCGTTTCTAGTGTAGCTTAATAACAATACCAGATTCCACTATTTGGTTGAGCCAAATCTAAGCCTGCATGTTAAGATCTATCACTTTCAAGCTCAATCAACTTATTATCTTTTATATGTGAGACTTTTTAATGACTATTTCTTATTATTACATCATTTAAATATGCATGCATGAATAGATATATGTGTATTTAGTGATAAAATGAATGGTAAAGAAAGTGACAATCCAAAGAGTTCAAGTTATCAACCTTTGAAGATGAAATGAACAAGATTGGGGGTGTTGTTGGGTCTTGAGTTTATGGCAGATTTCAAGCTCCTTGAGGGCTTCTTTGACATGAAAATGGAGAAAGAAAAAGTGTAAGAAGGTTACTAAATGGAAGCACAAGGAAGAAGCCATAAGGAGGGACATTAAATTCAACCTTTGGTGATACAAAATAGAGGAGAAAGAGGGTTGTCTGGACAGCAGTTGGATCACGACTTTGAGGGCTCTTCGGGGCTGATTTGCTTCTCCATGCGTGCTCCAATCCTCCATGGCTTGATCCCTTACTATGTTATTATGTTATTTTTGTTGTTTGATGATTTATTGTTAAGATTTTGGGGTCTTTTTACCCCATTTTTCTGCTGGAAACCGAAAAAAGAAAGAGAGGGAGAAATAGAGCATCTTTTGGTGTATGTGTGTGTGTTTACTCGAGAAATGAGGAGGGGGTGAGTATCCAAGGGGGTTAGCACGTGAGGGAGGTCCAAGAAAGAGGTAAGGGGCTTGCTTATTGGTGGGTTCATGTGGTGCCAAGGCTTGGATTGGCTAGGGAGAGATGTGTATGGTGATTTTGAATTCTAGTGATGTATGTGGTAATGTTTAAGTCTAGATACATTCTAAGGGTTTGTATGTGCATATTTGTATATATGGGTGGGTGAGTTTACATAAATTAGTTAAATGATGTGTTTTATAAGAGATGTAAAGGTGTATATATATACATATATCCGTGTATATATGGTTCTATCCTTGTATTTTTATTTTACATACATATATTTGGTTATTATTATTCAACACTTTTATATACATAAGATTTATAAATAAAATTTTTGAGATGGCCATTATATTTTTTTTCTCATATGTAATTTAATTAACTTGGTGTTTGAATTGTTGGATATCCGTAAGAAATTTTTGGGTTGTTATCTCATCTTGTGAGTCTTCAATAGTTATTCTTATGATTTAACTCCTTGAAATTAAATTTTTGGTTCGTTGACATTTTCATGAAGTTCAATTAGATCTAATTATAGTATGAGATTGTCTTGAATGATTATAGTTTTTGTTTATGGCATTTCTAAGGCATTTCACTGTACTAAAGGGCAATTATCACTAAGCCCTAAATGTCTAAAAGGCAATTCTCTTAATAAACCTCTACGGATCCATACCTAGATAAGTATAAGTAAATAGTCCTAATTCGAAATTGAGGGTTGTTACATCATTACCCCCTTAACATCAACTTCGTCCTCGAAGTTCGCTCATTCACACGGTGATAAAATGAATAGATTGGCAATAAGGATAGCTTCACGGAGTCGTACAAAACGTGAGAGTTTGTATAGGTTTTATCACGACCTTTCGGTTACTTATAGACTTTTTAACCTCCATAATTGGGGGCATCTTTTTTTTTTTAATTTTTTTTGGTGCCCTAAATATAACCTGATTAGAAGCTTTGAAAGAGTTATAATTGTCGCTCACTTCCTGAGACGACTTGAGGTTAATTGTAAGAAATCACTGTGGGCTGTCCAGTCTGCCTAGATCAATGTTAAGTAATGGGATGATGACCAGAATATTAATACAGAGGTGTAATATGAGCAAACGGTTTGTAACGTGAGTTATAACAAAAATATTAAGAGACGTTGGAATATCGATCGTTGGTGGCCACTCATTTCCCATTGTCACTTTGTGTACTTTCCTTTATCATTTGCTTTCCCAAATAAGGTATCCTCTACTGGCTCCTCGCCTACATTTATCTTTCTTTTGTTTGACGTTGGACACGCTTGCCGCTACTAGAAAACATTGACTTCGCTTGTAACCAAACACTTGTTAAGGGATTACCCCCTTAACAAGGGTGATGCTAATTCGGAATGCCGAGTTGCACTAAAATTGCAAGAGTACATCTTCGTAGCACCTTATTTTAGGATATTCTAGTATTGTATTTGTTGTTTTATGGCGTACAAGGGAAATTGGTCATGTAATGTATAATGATAGTTCCATCTTATTCCTCATACTCACCTTTGTTCTTTTAATTTCGCCCTTATTTTCCCAAGATCACCTTTTTCTGTTATTCGCTAAGTCACATCGTTAATAATTTCTCTTGCTATTACTGATATTGGCTTTTAGATCGTTCAATGGCACCTTTATTTCTTCCTCTTTAATGTAGAATTTATATCATCTGTGACATATTTCCTGCTAAACTCCTTTTTGTCATTGCACATATAACCTCTTCCATTTCTCTTTTCTTCCTACGTATTCCTCGCGATAGAGTTTACACCATCCTTATATCTACAATTAATCATATTATATGCTCACCATCTTGGCAGGACTAACACTTCAAGCCCTTGTTGGTATGAATCCCTTCTCAAGGACAATTCTTTTTAGGTCCTTTTAGGCCTCCACAAAACTTCTAATGACCTTGCTCTCTAAAGTCTCATATCTATATTTTGGTTTTCTAAGCTAAGCTTCTTTTCAAGTACACTGGCCTAATGCTCTTAGGTATTGTGATGTAACATAATTTAGGTGAAGCTTCACACCTCATCCTTTTTACCAACCATTTAGTTTTCTCCATTTTTCTTTCGTGTTCTTATGGCTCACCATACTCCTTGCCATTTCGCCACTCGGATCCATCTCTTACTAGAGTAATTGTCATCAAAGATGACACACGTGCAGTCGATAGTTCGTGGAGTTTATCTCAGGGGTACTCATCTTTAGTCCTGGCTTGTCACATAAGCGAATTATCACACTTTCATTCAAACGTTCCATGACCAGCTGTTTCCAGACCTCGTAGTTGTTTGGGACTTAGGTCAGCAATCAACTTCCTTGATCGTTGCGGCAATATGTGCCTTGAATTCTAGCGTCGTATTTCCTATTTGCTCTCACTACTAACTTAGCAATTTCATGTTGTTTTCCTTCTTCACCTTTCTTGGGCGCACCTCTTCGTGGGTCAATGGCTCTTGACTGTTTACCATGTGTTCTAAAGTTTTTCTCACCCAAATTCATCTTATTTTAGTTTAGCTCCATACGACCGTTGACCTTAAGGAAATATCCATCACTCATGCTTCCTCCACCTATCGACCATACTCCCCTTCTTTAGCAAGGCTTGCCTCCATCGGGTGTTGGGTGTATTCCGCTTCTTCTCAGCTTAGTTGATAAGCTTTACTAATAACTCGTCTTTCGATAGTGGTTTTCCAATTGATATTCAGAGAATGACGTGTGGAGTGCCATAAAGATGATCACCTCCAGAACTACATCTTAAAGATGACGTCAATACCTTCAATTTACCATTTGAGTTAATCGTCTTCCTTTACTTTACTTTCTACTTCATATCTCTTTCAACGATGCTAGTGAGTAACTCTTCTTAAGAGATAGAGTAAAACCTTGCATTTCATACTCCTTGTTCGAGTATCTTCCTTGTTGCCATTACCCCCTTAACATTTTTCTTCTAGAAAAATGTAAGGGATTTCATGGTTTTCATATCATCTTGCTTTGTCCTCTAAGCAAGCTCCTTAGGCACCTACTTAACTAGGTTCCTTGAATCACCTTTGCTTTCTTACATTCTTTGGCAATCTTCAATTCGCCAAATCCTCTTATCATTCTTGACAACCTTCAATTCACCAGATTTCCTAATCCTACTTGTAACTACTCTTGTCCTTCAGGGTAGTCCCAAATCATTTTTCATTTATCTTCAAATGGGGGGGGGGGGTCACATAATTCTTAAAGTACTCTTTATCCTCCTTAATTACGTCTTCGATCCAACCGTAACTTTGGAGTTTCTTCTAATTTCCGCCGAGGCACCATTTTTACATGGATAGAAGGACCTTCAATTCCTTCACCAATTTGAGGCCTCGGTTCAATTGCCTCTACTTTCGCTCACATGTAGACCATATCCAAGGCATCGCTTTCATTGGGTATACTAGTCTATAGTATCTTCTATACTATACTTTTCTATCTCGTTAGTTTCCTGAACTTCCTTGTATCGAGTGGGTCCTTCTTTTAACGTCGTTGCGAGTGGGTGGTATTAGTTACTTGGTCTCACCACTTTCAGGTGTTGCGTCAAGTCATTCGTGGATTAATGGAATCGTAAATCTTTGGAAAAGAATAAGAACCATGCTTTCATCGTGTTTGGTCCTCCAGATTGTCGAAATTACTTGGCTAGCTCCAATGCGAAAGTGGGGAGTAAGAGTTCTTAGCAAGAATAAGATGACTACTCAAGTTAATATTCTTAGGTGAGTTAAACGGATTACTTCAACGCCGCTTGTGAAAATTTGCTTCCTTGTACTTTGATTGACATACAACATATCTTCCGCGACCTACGTTATGTACGTGACCCAATAGCATCTTCTATGCTATATAGTTATCCCAAGTATTTCTCTTATGGACAAATGATATCTCAACGTCTTTCGCACCTCTCGATTTCGCTATTTTTGAGTGTTGGGTAAGTGAGTTGTAGTTGTTAGGTTATTAACTTTTGAAGGGAAGCGGTGGTGATCAATACTTTGAATTATCAAGAAGGTCAAGGATATAGAATTTGGTTTCGAATGAATGAAATAACGATACAGAAACAAAAGATTAATTAAGGCTCGAATCAGACTCTTTGTTATGTTGCCCATTGGACTCCAACTTTCGATGACGTCAACATATGCCGCACCAACTTAGATAGTATAGATAGATGTTCATGTATACGTGTTAAAATAGAAATATTGCACCAAATTTCGAGGCTACATTCCTCACAGTGTGTCATCTTGAATGTATGGGTACGTGTTCGACTAGTGATGTTGTATCGTTATAAGGCCTTAGTGTCGCTCACCATTTGTAAGTCTCTAACTTAGTTTGGCATTTCCATACGTTTTGTGTAGCTACCTTCAAGTCGCGTCATATCTTGGTACTAAAATCCTTAGAGTATATCTTCAACTTTCATACTTTAGAAAATTTCTAGTTTATAATGAATTTCGCAGGGCGATCACTAGTTCTCAAGTGGCCGAATCTCAAAATACAATATCTATCTTGATAGTAAGGACTAACCATATCATCATCATATCAAGCAATTACTAGTTCTCAATAGTCACATCTGTTAGAAATATAAAAATAGTGCTTAGTTGTATTTCTATAGCTTGTAACATTTCCCACACTTTTCTAAGTTGAATCAAACATGCTTTCTACACACACATACATTTCTCTCTCAAGAACACACACTAACACACACTTCCACCATTGATGATCACCTTACTTCCGCATCTGAGCATGAGTGATTTTACTTCTTACATGTGGTATCAGAGCAAAACAACAATCTGTTGACGATCCAGAACAAATTTCTTTCAGATTGATGCTAATTTTGTTCAAAATTGAGAATTCGTGTTCAAAACCAAAAACCGTCATTGTTCGTCATCAATTCACCTTCAATCTTCATTTAATTTTCCTGTTTTTGTTCATAAACACATTCTAAATCATCTCCATAATCATTCTGTGAAGTTTCAGAATCCAATTCAAAGTTTTGATCAAAATCCAAAATTTTTGAAAAACTGATCAAATTTTGATTTTCAAGTTTGAGTTGATTTGAGATATGAAATTGTTTCTAGGGTTGTGCGCGATCATATTCTGAGCATTTTTGTGTTTGGATCGAGTTCTAATTCTCAAAATTGAGTGAGATACAAGCAAATTAGTGTGTTACACCACTATTTTGTCTTTTTCTGGTGTTCTTGCAGGTTTCTATCAAGACGATCTTCAAAAGGACTCTAAGACGATCTTCTTCATGACCGTCCTAGTGTTTCTCAAGCATTGGTGTAAAGACGATCTTGCCAAGATCGTCCTAACATTTTGAGTTCTGTGTGAACTGTGTTGAGGATTAATCTTTTGAAGTTGTTGTGATTGGGAATCACACACTTCCTTGGGTAACTAATCTCTTTGAGATTGGTTATGCTCAACAATTCCAAAATCATTTTGTAATTCTGTCCAAAATTTCTAAATTTTTCATACTTAGAAAATTTTCACCCATTTTGTGTTAAGACGATCTTCATCAAGACCGTCCTAACTTTCTTAATAAAATTTTCAAAACAATCTTCTTTCAAGACCGTCTTACCTTTCTTTTCAATACTTAGACAATTTTCAACCTATTTCTAAGACGATCTTCATCAAGATCGTCCTAGTTCCAAAATCTTCAAAACCAATTTTTTTCAACCTTTTTAAAATCGTTTTGTATTTCAGAAAATCAAAAACTTTAAAAACAATTTTCAATTTGTAATTCATTCTTTCCAATGACAACAATCAACATTGATTCAAAGATGTCAACAAGTGAGGTACAATTTTTTCCAAAGATGATTATTTGTCTGTCCAAACAACTGCTGATACTTTGACAAAGCAAAATCTGACTTTGAAACCCAATTTGAAAATAGCTAAACAAGAGTTTGATAAACTTAATGAAGATTTTTCAGAACTCTCAATAACTCATGAAGCTCTCAAAGTAAACTATGATTCTTTGAAAGAAATGCATTTGTCAAGTAACAGTTCTCAAGTTGTTTCACCCAATGCTCATTTAACCAACAAATGTCAAGACCTTAAAAAGACTGTCCATTCCCTCAAGCTAACCATTGAGACCTTACAGCTTGAGAAAACCAATGAATGGATAAGAGCAAACGCAAGACAAGCTGATGTTGAGTTTCTCACAGATAAAATGAAAGATATGAGACCTAACTGTGAAAAACATGAAAGACAAATTTCTGATTTAAACAGTACTTGTTTTCTCAAAGGAGTTGAAATTGAGACTCTTCAAAAACAAGTTGAGGATTTGAAAGCAAACATTTTGTTCTATCAAGAGAAAATCTATAAAATTGAACAAAATCCTTTTCTGAATGTCACTGCTTATTACAATAAATCAAAGATTGATAGATCAGAACTTTTTCTTGGTTTGGGTTGTGAGAATCCAGCACACTTAGAAAACATCCAAAAAGAAGACCTTGGTCCACTCTATGATGAAAAATGTCTTAGACTTGGCATGATTCAAGATTTCATCAGACCAGCTGCGGATGACTTTGAGTCAGATGATGTTGAAAGACCAAAACCAATTCAGATAAATATTGATTATGTTGCTCTTAATGATAAATACAAGGAAACTCATAATAGATCCATCTATGAGTTAGAAGAAATTGACAACATTTCAATCCAAGAAAAGGATTCTCAAAAAGTTTGTTCTAAACCTATTTCACATAGACCTTACATTCCAACTACAATAATGGAAAAAGAAATAGAAGGTTTAAAACAAAAGATTGAGTCTCAACAAAAAGTCATTGAACATCTGAAAACTCAAGATCATTCTCCAAAGGTAAGTGAGACCACCCCTACCCAAATAATGCATAATATTGATTCTGTTGATTGCTCCACTTCATCCAATGGGAGTGAGAATTCTAACAAAGATATGCAGGTTGATAGAATTTCTCCTCAAGAAATTAATGATATGTCTACAACAATATTATCATCATTCCTTCAGATTGAAGAGAAATTTCAAGCTTTGAAAGCTAAACGTCTTGCTTCTGTCAAGAGAATACTTTCTTTTGATACCCATGTGATCACCCCTATTGACCAAAATAAAGTAAATTTAGAGCACAAGATTGATATTCCTAAAGATCTTAAGGCTAAAGCAAAAGCTTTGATTGAAAAGTTGACTAACAAATCTGGTTCCAAACCAGAAAGTCAAACAAAAGTTGAAAAAGAAGTTAAAAAATTCGTTGTCAAAATACCTAAAGCTGAATCAAAGAAGGAATCGAAATCTAAGATTGCTCCAACTTCATTTTATTCACACAAAGGTCAGCACGCATCAGCTGTCAAAGGTAAGAAGACCATTCCTAAAATCCCAAAGCTCAAGGTTGATATTTCATCTGTTTCTAGAACCTCTGCTTCTAAAACTATCTCTTAACCTAGTCCTTTACCTAAGATGTCTAAATCTAGCTAAGTTTTGCTAACAAAGGATACATCAAATGGTATAACTAGTTATAGAGATCAGTATGGTTGGTTCACTGTGGCAACTCCAAAGAAACATAATGTAAAATCTTCTACCAAGAAAAACCAAAATCAGAATGTGTTGTTAACTCCTTGAACTAATTCTAAGAATTTATCTGTCACAGGAGAGAAGAGCTTAGCTAGTAATTATAAGTGGATTTCTAAATCATCATTGATTAAATCTACTAGCTATGCTAAAACACAAGTGGGTTCTAAATCTTCAGTTAGAAGAACTTGTATAGCTAATGATTACAAGAAGAAAGTTCCTGATTAAATCTTCAGTTAGAAGAACTTGTATAGCTAATGATTACAAGAAGAAAGTTCCTGATAGGAAATCTGATTCAAATTTGAGTAATTTAGCTAAACCATTGTCTGTAAAAAATTCTAAATCTTCTACTGAGATTTCTAAACCTTTGATTGTTAATTCCAATGGGATTGTGATGAATCTTAAGAATAAACCTCATGTTCGAAAACCTCATTTGTATGCCTTGATTGATTCCTCTAACCCAAAAGGACCCATTCAAAGGTGGGTACCTAGAAAAACTTGATTCTGTTTTGCAGGCAATAAAGGTTTGTGTTTAATATTCCTACTTCGGAAGCTATTCAACACATGATCCTGAAATGAGTTTCTTTTCAAAGAAACAATCTCAAAATAAGTGCTCATTACCAATGCACTTACTTGCCTCCGCATGTTTTGTACAAATCCTTCATCTCTTTCTATTTCATTCATTATCTGTCAAACATTGATGCTATGTTTACATGCAATGTGCTTAAATATCATGCAATGTTTGAGGGGGAGAAAAAGGATAATTCATGAATTAAGTGGGAGTTTGTGTATTTGCACTATTTGAAAAGAAACTCATTGTTAATGTTAGAAAAACAAATATAAAATTTGAAAAGATAAAAATAAAAAATAAAAAATTAACAAAATGAATAATAATAAAAAAAATTCTTCTCTTTTAATAAAAAGTTTTTTTTGTTAATTTTTAAATATGTTGTTAATTTTAAAACTAGAAAAGCCTAAATTTCAAAGTGTTAGGTCCAGTTTTGGTTGAAAACTGGAGCTCTCCAGTTGCATCTGGAGAGCATGAAGAATTGTCCGAAATATTAGAAGCCCAGTTGCATTGTACAGTTTAAGCAACTGATGACTTCCTCCAGTTGAGATCTGAAGACTAGAATCTGAAGACCTTCCAGTTGAAGTCGAAGACAACAAATGGAAGACAAAGATTGGCAATGGCAGCGAAGCCCAGTTGACAATCTGCCAGATCAATCAACTGGAGAATCCTCCAGTGTAAATGCTCTTACAAAGCTTTACACTGATTACGAGGAGGACCTTTACACTACATTCTTTTAACTGGACAATAATCTTGTCTATGGATAAAAGTGTGAAGATGTAGAGTGGTTGAATAAAGTAACATTTTGTTTTACTTTATTTAGCACTCACAAAAGATTATTTAACAATACTTTTGTGTGCTGTCAACCATATTTATATGTCGAAGTTGAGATCCCAATGCTCATACTTCGACTATAAATAGAGGTCCTTGCACAAGCATTCCAATAACTTTGCAAATACATACATTCTGCAATATTGGTGAACTTGTGCAATATTCTCCCAATCGCAAAAAGGAACATTTCACAACTCTAAGTGTTTCGATTGTTTAGGAGAATTTCCATGTTTAGATCAATTGTATTTCATAGGTTGTTAGGATATCTACATTCTTGTACTATCTTGGTTCCGCAACAACTTTGTATTTTATTTAAACAATTAATAAATAAAATACACTTGAAAAATACATATTGTCTCACCAATTTACATACTTATCATTTATATTATTGCATTGTATTTTCTTATTCATACTGTCACCTTAATAAGTTTACCTCCAGTTAACCTGGTACACAATCAATCTAAGCTGGTCAAGTCCACATTAATTGATTGTGTTGCAAAGTTCACTCACCATTGACATAGAGGTGTTTTCAGCACCCATCTAGCAATAGTTTGGGACTTTCAAGTGGTATCAGAGCAGGCAGGTTGAATTGTTTCAATTCTATAACCTAGGTCTGCTTCGATGGTTGCTGAAGGTGAGAATGGTTCTGGTCCTAATGAACAAATTAATCCTAATTTTACACCTTTAAATACTAATCCTCCTCCTCCCCCTCCACCTACTCCTGGAGCTAGCTACGTGCATGTCCATTACTCAAACACTCATGTTCCCAAATTCGATGGAAACCAGGATACGCTTGGTACTTGGAAAGCTAGAATGGTTTTGCATTTTGGCGGGATAGAGAGGTATATGTTGAAAATCCTCAAGGATGGACCATATATACCCATGTCCAGTGGTGTTAGTCCTCTTCTTGACCCAACTGGGCGAAGAGGTTCAAGGGAAAAATCTGAAGAACATTGGACAGATGAGGATCGCAGACTGGTTGACCTTGATACCAGACTGAAAAACATGATCCTTGCTGCAGTTCCAGAGGAATTAATTCCTACCCTTGTTTTGTATCCCAGTTCTAAATCTATGTGGGAAGAACTGGTTCTCCAGTTTGAAGGTGGAGCCGACACTCTTTCCACCAGAAAGGTTGCTCTCAATAAGAAGTATGAAACCTTCTTTGCTCTTCCTAATGAAAGCCTGACGAATACCTATACCAGGTTCACTAGTTTGATTAATCAAATGAGAGGCTTAGGGATTGAGATGGATAAGGACATCCTTCTTGAGAAATTCGGTGATATTTTGTCATCAAAATGGGCACACATGGTTCTTGTCTTAAGACAAGGAAAGACCTTGCATAGTCACACTCTTGCATCTCTCTTTGGAGCCTTCAGATTCACTGAAGATAACAATGTTGCAAGACTGGTGGCTAAGCAAGATGCTTTAAACCATGCTCAGAATTCCAAAGTTGCCAGTCTAACTGGGCAACCTTGTGTTGCTTTAATATCTACTGAGAATGTCCAGTCACATTCTATGAAGGAGATGTTAAATAGTTTATTGAGTTCTGGCCTCAATACTGATCTCAACAATGGTTGTGAGGAAACTGACGATGATTATCTGGTCGCCATGATTGCTAAAACCTTCAACAGGTTTAAGCATAAATCTAACAGATTTAATGGGTCCAATAATGCTTCCAGTTTCAACTCTCTGGACAAGGCCAATCTTACATGCTACAAGTGTGGCAAGAAAGGTTCTTTCATGAAGGAATGTAGATCTAGTCAGATGAACAACCAAACTGGTCCATCTGTTCCTAACTTTGTTAAATCTGATGAAAATAAGCCTAAATACAAGAAGCTCAAGGCTTAGATTGCCCTCATGTCACTTGATCAAGAAAAAGAAAAGGAAAAGAACAAGTGCATGATGGCCTAAACTGAAGGAAAGTGGGAACTCTCTGATGACTCATCTGATGATGATGAAGAGATTAGAAATGTATGTTTTATGGCACTGGAGAACAACCAACCAATGGTGAAGGATGATGTCGTGTTAGGAAGATGGGTGGACATCATTTTAAAGAAGGTAAGGGATTATGATGATGAACAGGACACTGAATCAAAACTTGAAGTTGTTGAGTCATTAAATGATGATTTGTTGTTTGTTGAAACTATGAGAACTGACTGTGAAAGATATTTGGAAACAGTTTTAACTGAGTTTAACAACCTAAAATTCAAATGAATGACTTGCAAAGTGTTTAGTTAGCTCTCAAGGAATCTGATTTAAAAATTGAGGCACCGGAAAATGATAACCAAAAACTTAAATTTGATCTTGAAAAGGAACATATGGTTATCAAATCATGGGTACAAGCATCTGGTAAAAATTATGATGCGTTTTCTAAAACCATTGATGCTCAAAAAACTGCCTGGAAATCTGGTGATCTCCAGATGCCAGTTGTTTTACCCACAATTCACCAGATGCCAGAATCGGTAAGAATTGAGACTCCCTATGACTCCTCTGACCATGTCAAGTTAGATTCTGTTGAGACCACCCCGTTGAGGTTCAAACTGGAGCCAAAAAGGCTAAAGCTCCGGTTAAGAAGGAATCTGGTGACATTCCTCTACCTCACAAGTCCAAAGAGTCCAAAAATCAAAAGACTAAAACCCCCACTGAGCCCAAGTCCGTGGGCCAGCAGCCTGATGAGAAAAACATTTTGTTAAACTGGAGAATCAACTCCAAAATTTGTCAAGGCAGGTACAAAGTTGTACTGCCATAATTAAAACTTTAGAAGGAGCTTCATCTTCTTCTGTTGAAAAACAAAATGTCAAAACCCCTCCTCAAAAACAAAAGACAAAACAATCTGCTCAGAAAGGAGCAAAATCTGAAAAGAAAAAGGAGGTTAAAATTCTACTCAAACCAATTGCTTTTACTCCTGAAGCTGGAGAGAACCCTCCAGTTTCTTCATCCAGTTCTACACCAAGTCAAACTCCTGAGACTTCTCAGAAGGAGTCCAGTGGACCCATCAAGAAAAGATGGGTTCACAAAAATAACTAATTGTTTACTTGGGTGTGCAGAGCGATCAAAAGAAGAATATCTGGTATTTGGACAGCGCTGCTGGCCGGACTATGACCGGATGTAAGCCCCTGCTGGAAGAATTCACTGTCTGTGATGGACCGGTAGTGACATTTGGTAATGATGGAAATGGGAAAACTGAAGGATATGGTGTTCTTGACAATGGGCAGATCCAGTTCACAAGAGTTGCATTTGTTAATGGTTTGAAATATAATCTGATAAGCGTCAGTCAACTTTGTGATGATGGATATAGGGTACTGTTCGATATTGCTCAAGGCACTGTTTTTAATAAGGATTGGAAGGTGGTGATGATTGCACCAAGAAAAGGGAATGTGTACTTCATGGACATGGAGCCTGCTCCAAAAGAGCATTGTTTCTATGTCAAGGCTGATGAGGATTCCAACTGGCTGTGGCATAAACGGTTATCCCACCTTAATTTCAAAAATATCAACAAGTTGTCAAGAAAGCAACTGGTGGATGGGATACCTTTGTTTTCCTTTAAAAAGGAGAAGCCATGTCCAGGGTGTGAGATGGGCAAGAAGAAAAGGGCCAGTTTCAAGACCAGGTAGAATTTCAGTATCATTGAACCTCTTCACATGCTTCATATGGATCTCTTTGGTCCAGTGAATGCTCAAACTAAAGCTGGAAAGAAATACACTTTAGTTGTGGTCGATGAATACACCAGGTATTGTTGGGTGATATTTATCAGATCAAAGAGTGATGCACCTGGTGAAATTATCTCTCTCATCAAAAGAATTGAACTCAAGTATACCAAGAAAGTGTGTCAGTTGCGAAGTGATAATGGTACAGAATTCATTAATAAAGAATTGGAGACATTTTGCACTGACACTGGCATTTCTTAAAACTTCTCGTCAGCTCGTTCTCCAGAGAAAAATGGTGTGGTTGAAAGAAAGAATCGCACATTAATTGAAGCTGCCAGAAGTATGTTATCTGAATCTGGTCTTCCCACCTGTTTTTGGGCTGAAGCTGTGGCAACTGCTTGTCACACCCAAAACCGGTCAGTTTATGTCAAGAGACATAGGGAGACTGCCTATGAAGTCCTCAGGAATCGTAAACCAACTATTGGATACTTTCATGTATTTGGTTGTCTAGTTTTTATCTTAAACAATTTTAGTCAGTTGGGAAAGTTTGATGCAAAAGCTGATGAAGGTGTCTTTGTGGGGTATTCAGATATAAGAAAAGCCTATAGAGTTTATAATTATAGACTCCAAAAGGTACATGAGACAATTCATGTCACATTCGATGAATCAAATGAAGCAATCAACAAATGACCAAGCCTTGATTTATCTCCAGTTGTCCCAGTTGATTTTGGTGTATCTGATCAAGTTCATCAATCAGTTACTGCACCAGAAAATGTTTCCAGTCATCAAGACTTGGAACTAGTTAAGGAAAAGAAGAGCTCCAGTGACACTTCATTTTATCCCTCTATTAGTTTTAATCTACCTGAAAAACTGGTAATTGGATCAGATGTACGTGCCACAACAACATCAGAACCAGTTGAAACTTCTCCAGTTCTTCAAGATATACCTTTGTTTGAAGATAATCGTGTTAATTCTCCAGTTGACACTGACTATGAAGTTGAAGTAGTTTGGACTGATCGTCCTCCAGTTGCTAGATCTGTTGGAAATTGTCAGGTGCCTTGCACTGATGTTGTAGTATATCAACCTAGTCAATACACTAAATGGATTGCTGCTCATCCCATCGAGTAGATTATTGGCAATCCAGATAGTGGGGTTCACACTAGAAGATCTGTGAGTCCCTCGATAGCTATAGATCGCTCTCGAGATCGTCTATGATTATGTCGTGAGTGCGGAATCCTCACGAGATAACTAGTTTGATTAGTAAACTGGTATATCGCTAATTATCAAGTAAATAATCAGCCGTATTATGCTATCTTTGTTTCTATAGGATATAGAACGAACTTAGGTATCTGGTGTACTTGTATGTTGAACGTGATCCCTTATTTTGGAGTATTCATTCGTATATATATGTTTAGAGTCGAACTGGGCTTGCTGGGCTTTGTTCTTACGAACTTAGCTGCCCAGCCCATGTAACGAAGTTAATCTTCGTTTGTACCAAACGAAGTTTATCTTCGTTTGCCTCTAACGAAGATATACCTTATCTTCGTTAGATACAAGACTTAGTTATATTCCTAAGTATTTCATCTTAAGGAATCCTAACACAATATATGTTTGTACTTGTATATCACACAACAAACATCATACATAACACACATATATATAACACCAAAACATGTAATCGATCATTACCAAAACATAAAGTCCATAATCTATCAATTACATATAGATACGACATAAATAACAAATGTTCTCAATCTAAACGACATATCAAATCTAAGTTGCTGTTGTCAATCAACATGCATCAACAAACTCCCTTGGAACAGCACCTTCGATTTGATATGTCGTTTAGATTGAGACATTATGTTAATTTATGTCGTATCTATATATGTAATTGATAGATTATGGACTTTATGTTTGGTAATGATCGATTACATGTTTTGGTGTTATATATATGTGTGTTATGTATGATGTTTGTTGTGTGATATACAAGTACAAACATAATATGTGTAGGATTCTTAAGATGAAATACTTAGGAATATAACTAAGTCTTGTATCTAACGAAGATAAGGTATATCTTCGTTAGAGGCAAACGAAGATAAACTTCGTTTGGTACAAACGAGATTAACTTCGTTACATGGCTGGGCAGCTAAGTTCGTAAGAACAAAGCCCAGCAAGCCCAGTTCGACTCTAAACATATATATACGAATGAATACTCTAAAATAGGGATCGCGTTCGACATACAAGTACACCAGACACCTAAGTTCGTTCTATATCTTATAGAAACGAAGATAGCATAATACGGCTGATTATTTACTTGATAATTAGCGATATACCAGTTTACTAATCAAACTAGTTATCTCGTGAGGATTCCGCACTCACGACATAATCATAGACGATCTCGAGAGCGATCTATAGCTATCGAGGGACTCACAAGTGGTATCAGAGCCAATCGATTTCTTATCGAAGGTTCGAGATCGTTTTGTTTGATTCTTTTCTCTGAAAATCAACCTCCCGATACCCTTACTGTCGCTAACTTCGTTTTCTCAAACGAATTTAGCAAACGAACTTAACCTCATCTTCGTTTCGAGTTCTTCCAACGTTTTAGCTTTATTTTCGTTAAGTTCCTTCCAACGAATTTCAAGTTATCTTCGTTACTCTCACCTTACGGATTTTGCTTTATCTTCGTTCTTTCCTTCAAACGAAGATAATTCTATCTTCGTTTCCTTCCTGCAAACGAAGTTAATCCTATCTTCGTTTCTCTCATTCAAACGAATTAAGATCTATCTTCGTTCAGTGCAGAAATTTACGAAATGGCTTCCTCGTCAACCAACACTGCTGTTGCTCAATACCTGAATTCTCTTGTCTATCATGATCATCTTGTTGGACGTACTAATTCTCCACCGAAGTTAGTTTCATTGGCTGACTTCTGGGCGTGGAGAGGTCGATTTGAAGATTATATTCAACGGGAAGATTTGAACATGTGGATTATGATCACTGAAGGATATGAATGGCCAACTCTTACTGTAAACGGTGTTACAACTAATTACAAGGTAGGAGAGTTAAAAGGTGAAGAAAAATCCTTGTATGTTGAAGTTAAGGCTCTTTCTACTTAGGATGTGCATTCCTCAAGAATTAGTGCACTTGTTTCCTAAACAGGAGTACAAGACTTCAAAGCAATTGTTCGATGCTATTGAAGCTCACTGTGAAGGTGATCCATTATTGAAGCAAAATCGAGTTAAGATGCTTAAGAAACAATTTGATTGCTTTAATGCTACCAAGAACGAACTAGTTGAGGATCTTATCTTGAGATTTCAACCTTCTTGCTGAGTTAGCCTATTTTGATCTTAAGTATACTCCTACTGAGATAGTGGATAAATTCTTGGATGGTCTGCCGAAAGCTTATAAGAATTTCGTCATGGATTGCAAGAAAGAGCTGATTATGCATCTCTTCGTATAGATGGTGTTATATCCACATTAAGAAACAGAGAAATGAAGGATAAGGCAAAGGATCTCCAAGACAACTTCACACAAGATCCATCTCTTTATCATGCCACTATGAAGAATCCTACAGCTGATATTAATGCATTCTTTTCTGGGGTTGGTTCTTCTGGCACGAAAGAGGGTCCTAATTGTGTTATGGATGGAGATGATTCTGCAGGTTTCATGGCTTCTGATGCTGGTTTCAAGGCTCGAAAGACAAATGAGAATGCCAAGCCTGGAAATATGTCGTTTGGTAACATTTCATCTACTTCTGCTGGTTACAAGTCTATGCCTATGGATATGAAATCTGCTGAGGGAAGGATGAATGTTTTGCCGCAATGTGTGCTGCACATGAAGCTTTTGTTGCTGGGAGGATCACGGATCCAGCACTCATTGATGAAGATTATGACCAAATAGATCCAGATGATGTTGAAGAAATGGATCTGAAATGGAATTTGGCGATGATCACCAGGAGAGTGCAACGGTTTATGCAGCGAACAGGTCGACAGCTTATTGGGGGTACTCAGGGCTTTGACAAGTCAAAGGTTAAGTGCTATAATTGCGATGGCTTTGGACATTTTGCCAAGAATGTCAACGACCAAAGAGAGATGTCAACATTACCCCTACCGTCAAGATAGAGGTGGTAATCGTCCTTTTAATCAGAATGCAAGTAGAGCTCTCTTGTTGACTGAAGATACTACTGGAAATAGCAATGACAAGGCTATCGTAGCTGCTCAACCTGATGGTTCTTATGTCTGGAATCTTCCACAGGATGAGACTAATAATGCTTATTTGGCCGAAATAGTTGATGATATGGCTCAAATAGCAGATTCTGTTGAGGATTTCTTGGACACCTCAGTTTACCACAGTGATGAGCATCTGTATGAAAATGCTCAAAGCTCGAACTTGGAATCTTCTACTCAGGTATATGACACTGATTCTGAGTCGGATGAAGAGGTTGAGGTTGCTGATACGAAAGATTCTGGAGAGGTGAACGCTGCTGAGAACAAAGACGATTCTGCTACTGAAAAGGTTGAAAAGACGATTGAAGAGCAGATGAAGGAGTATGAAATTCCAGCAGGCATGAGTGTGGATGACTTTGTCGCGTACATGGCAGACTGCAAAGAAGCAGAAACAGATCAACAGGTATTATTCCTTGTAATTGTTCATGTTTGCAAAATTGTTAATCGAATGTTGATGAAATTGAACAAAAGAATGAACGAATAAGCATTTAGAATCTGTTGTTAATGGCTCATGAAGAAAGAGATAAATTGATTAAAAAAGATTTAACTGTCACTGATAGAGAAAAATTTTAAAGGATAGGATTAAATCTTTAGAGTCTGACATTAATGCTATGAAAGACAAAGTTAAACATGCTGTGGCTGTAGAAAGAGTAGGTGGTGAAGCTTATGCATTATTAGCTAAAAAGTGTGCTACTATTGAGAAAGAACTGGCTGATGCTAGAATAGAAATAGTGGACTTACAAGCTAAGGTTGATTCAGCTAGACATGATGAGCTTTTGATGCATATGCAAAATTTGGGGACTCTCCATCTAGAGTTCTGACTCTGCTAAGGTTTCTTACAATAGCATGCCTCCTCCTTTCAACAATAAATATACTCCTGTAGAACCTAATATCCCGGAAGTCCTACTTCAACCTAGTGTTGATGTTGGTAAATCTCAAGACTCGTCTCCTAAGCCTACTTTGACTGAGGAGACAGCAACATCTAAAGGAGTTTCTTCTCAACCTACCAAGAAGAGAAATTGAAAGGTGTCGTCCTAGATTCGTCCACTTCTTATGGTCAAAGACAGTATTACTCACTTTACACTTCGTAAGAGTAGTAGGGTCTACACTGAGTTAGAATTTCCGTTATCATCAATGACCCTAAGAGGATTGATAAAGTCTGGGATGTTGATATTAAGGATATGAAGCGATTAAGTCAGTTGCGTCAAACTCCTTTACCTAAGCAGTCTAGGGATAGTCAATCTGAAGATGAATTAGTTGTTAATGTCGAAGCAACTAAGGCTTTGAAGCATATCTTAATGCCTGCTCAAAGAAGTCCCAAGTAAGTCTAGGATATCACCGACCAAACGAGACCATAAGGATCCTAGTAAAACAAGTAAATCAGTGGACAATAGTGAATCTGTAAGTACCATAATAAGGTAGATACAAAGAAAAAAACTAAGGTCCTCTCTTGCTTTGCTTGTCATGAAAAAGGTCATGTTTACAGTGTATGTCCTAATCGACCTCGGAGATTGGGTTCTCCTTCAAAGGTTTCCACCTCGGAAGGAAAAAGGGGGTTGGGTAATGATAAACAGGTTTATAAGCTAAAGAAGTTCAATCTTCCACAAAACCTTTACTATACCTCAACGACGTGAATCTCACCAAAAGGTTCTTCTCTATGGGACAAAGATTCACTACCCTCAGTGGGAGTTCGAGTCGGTCACAAACATCTCCAGTCGTAATTCAATTTATAACCGACTTACACTCGAGTGTTAGACCCTCTTTTGGCCTTCATTCCCAAGACCTTCTCCAACGAGCGGTCAGACGTCTTCTCCAGTGAGAAGACAAGTTGAGAATCAAGTCACACCACGGCTTCTAGCAATGGATATTGGACTGAACTGATTCTCAAGGATGAGAAGGGACGACCCAAACCTATGAAGGTTTGGGTCCCCAATGATAACTAATATTTCTCATTTATGTGCAGGGAGTTCCTAGGAAACTATTCATTTGTGGTACCTTGACAGTGGATGCTCCAGGCACATGACAGGGGACAAGAAGCTCTTGTCCAATATATGGTATAAATGGGTCATATGTTAGTTTTGCTGGTTCCAAGGGCGGCAACATCACGGTCAAGGAGATGTCGATGGACAACTAACTCTAGAAAGAGTTAACTATGTGGAACAACTTACTCACAATCTAATGAGTGTCTCACAGATCTGTGATAAGGGCAACAATGTTCATTTCACAGAAAAGAGGCATACATCTTGAAGCCGGGTTTTGTTATTCCAGAAGAATGGATTATGCTCAAAGCTCCTAGGAAGAGAGACATCTATGGTTTAATTTTAGGTGTTGATAATCCAAAGGAGCCCCTTTGTTTGTTGAGCAAGGCAAATGAGTCTGAATCTCTCCTATGGCATCGTAGAATGGGACATATCAACTTTCGGAAGATGAATGAACTTATCAGTCTTGGGTTAGTTGATGGTGTGCCTGTTAAGAAGTTTGGGATGGAAGATAAGTGTGTACCGTGTTTGAAAGGGAAGCAACATAAGAATCCGCATAAATCCAAAGTACTCAACTCTATTTCCAAACCATTCGAATTACTTCATATGGATCTCTTTGGTCCTGTGAACAAAGAAGCATTGGAGGGATGTCTTACTGTTTAGTGATCACTGATGATTACTCGAGGTACTCATGGGTATTTTTTCTGAAGACCAAGGATGAGACTGCCGAACGATTTATGGATTTTGTCAAGCAAGTTGAAAATGTCCATGGAGTCAAAGTTAAGAGAATCAGGAGTGACAATGGTACTGAGTTCAAGAATAATACTATTACTGTATTTTGCTGACCAAAGGAATTCAACATCAGTACAGTGCACCATATGAGCCACAACAGAATGGAGTGGCTGAACGGAAGAACAGGACGTTAATGAGACAGCCAGGACGATGCTTGCTGATTCAGGGCTTCCTATTACTTTCTGGGGAGAGGCAGTGAATACAGCTTGTCACATTCTGAATCGGGTTTTGACAGTAAACGGTTAAGAAGACTAGTTATGAACTATTACAACAAAAAGCCCAATTTACAGAATGTTGAGCCTTTCGGTGTTCGTGCACTTTTCTTAAAACTCTTCCTCAAGGGAAATTTGAACCTAAATCTGAGGAGGGTTTCTTTTGGGCTATGTTCAAGTACACCGATTAGGCGAGTGTACAATCAGAAGACTGGCAAAGTAGATCTTGGTACAAATGTCGTAATTGTCAGTCACAAACTGCTGTACACCTTGGTCCTGCTATAATTTGATTATGATGGTGTCTTCACTTCTTTTCGTGGTCCTGTTTCTTTTGCAGGTGTTCCAACAGTGGAGGATGTCGTTACTCTTCATGATCCTCTGGATGGTGGACCGGTTTCTGGTCTTCTTCTGGTCCTCACAATAGTTGAGCCTACCTCTGAATCTGGAGAATCTAGTGGGACAAAAGTAGCAGATTCAACCTTAGAGCCTGCTTCTATAGTTCCTACTGATCCATTGCATGTACCTC